>NC_079447.1:10097278-10197278 GCF_903798145.1 Danio aesculapii | reverse complement strand
CGTATAGGCAACTATTCAGTGCTTCCAACTGTTTGCATTTTATTTCATGCATTTACTATTGCATGAAATAATAAAAAAGGGAAGTGCATTCGGTAATGGTGCGCATGATGCACACAAATCAGCACACTTTGCCGATTTAAGATCTCTTTAATCTAATTCTGCTTAAAATGTAGAAAATCTTTGAAATGACATGACTTTAATCAAGTTATTACAGTTTATTACAGTTATTACAGTTATTAATAGCTAGTCCTTATAAATGATCAGTTTATAAAATACATCTTTCTCGTATCTACTGAAGAATAAGACAAATGTGCAATGCATTATGAATGATCAGAGCGAAGCATTTATATAACTACTGATGCAATTTGAGGGCGCCTTCACAAGCTCAGATTTGGTTGTCCAATCAGAGGAAGATGTGCGTTTCAGCACCGCCTACATGTGTGTAATGAATTTTAAAGTTGTTTATCCATTTTCCTACCCTAAACCAAAAAACTAATATCGAGCCAAAATCGTGAGCAAAAGAAAAAATGGCCGATTTCTTAGTATTCCTTTTTTGGTTTTAAAACGGATATGGACAGAAGATACACTGATTCTTTCCAAACAGCCAGAACAATACTGTGAGCTGGACATGTTCATTTTAAATTGTAATTGTTATGGTATTTTTCACAAGTTGAGAACTCATGTAGAGCTTATACAATTTGTTAAGGATTCAAAACAACTTCAGGAATTCCTCACAAGGTGTCTCAGTGGTTAGCACTGTCGCCTTACAGCAAGAAGGTCGCTAGTTCAAGTCCTGGCTTGGCCAGTTGGCATTTCTGGGTGGAATTTGCATGCACTCTCCGTGTTGGCGTGGGTTTCCTCCGAGTGCTCCGCTCTGAATGTGGGAGTGTATGGGTGTTTCCCAGTACTGGGTTGTGGCTGGAAGGGCATCCGCTGCAGAAAACATACACCGAAATAGTTGCCAGTTCATTCCACTGTGGCGACCCCTGATAAATAAGGGACTAAGCTGAAAAAAAATACAGAAATAATGAGTTCCTCACAAATGAACCACACTAACAGATCAATTGCATCAATTCAATTCATGTTTATTTGTATAGCGCTTTTGACAATAACTATTGTTTCAAAGCAGCTTTACGAAAGGTGGTGAACATTATTGCATTACAATCAAAATGAGAAAAGGTTAAGGTTATTAGTTACCATAACTTTATTCATTCATTCATTCATTCATTTTCGTTTCAGCTTCATCCGTTTATTAATCAGGGGTCGCCACAGCGGAATGAACCACCAATTATCCAGCATATATTTTTCACAGCGGATGCCCATCTAGCTGCAAACCTGCACTAGGAAACAGCCATACACACTCATTCACACACATACTCTACAGCCAATTTAGCTTACCCAATTCACTTATAGTGCATGTCTTTGGACTGTGGGGGAAACCGGAGCACCCGGAGGAAACCCACACCAACACGGGGAGAACATGCAAACTTCACACAGAAATGCCAACTGACCCAGCCGAGGCTCGAACCAGCGACCTTCTTGCTGTGAGGCGACAGCACTACCTACTGCACCACCGTGCCACCCTACCTTAACTTCATTAGTTACTAATAACTTTAACTTTAGCTTTTAACAGTTAAAGTTATTATATATAAACAATAGCCCCTTTCACTCTGTGATTCTGGTAAATATCCGGAAAATTTCCAGAATGACTTTACCAGTATGTTCAAAAAAGTGCTGTTCACACAGGCAAGGACGTTACAGAATTTTTCCGGAAAAGACCATTCACACATTCCAAAATACCGGTATATTCTGACATCATTAACCAGAAATGAGCTCTAAACAGTTGGCTTTGTATTTGTAAGCATTTGATTACATTACAAACTCTGTGGATGGATAAGTATTGTGAACAACTTCGATGACAACATGTGGAGGAACACTTTTGCATGTTGAGATAAACATAACGTGTGTGTGTGTGTGTGCTGGTGCTCACCAGCTGCTTTACATGGACACACGTCAGAGCTTGAAGGTAAACAAACAACGGCTTATCATAAGCATTTTAATAATAATTATTTACACAGTTGGCATTAAGAGGGAACATAGAAACATTATCTGACTAACATCTAGCAGCTAAACGTGTCTGGAGAGATATTCAAAGGCTTTTATTTTCATAAACTGCGCAGACGTGAATCTTCCTACTGTGTTCACACAGAGCAGCATTCAGCCAAATTATTGGGAATGTTACAACTTCTCTTTCCGGAAAATTGGAGGGAATTTACCGATATTTTCAAAAAAGGCCCGTTCACTCATACAGACCTTTCTGTATGTGTGAAAGGGGCTATAGTTAACCTGCAGTTGTATAGTACATAGGTGATGTCTATGTGTACATGCTCAATGAAATGTATTAAGTGAATGTGTTGTCCTCCAAGTCTTCAGAGTTCTGAATGAGGTCTCGAATGAATCAGTGAATCACAATGAATCTATTCAGGAAGTAATTTACAGACACCACAGTTTTATTCTTAAATGAATCTGCATTTAAACGAATCAGTTGAAAGACTCACTCACTATACGAGTCTGTAACATGTCGCCCCCTACAGGCAGTAACCTGCAGGAATCACTTGACTTTAACCATTGCTAGTGAGTTGCATTTTTGTCATTTGTTTTTATTTTGACATATTTCAGCTGACGCCGAAACCCCCCGCCGTTCCCCTCACCCCCCCGGCTGCATCTCTTCTCCTGCTCGCTGACAGCGTAATGAAATTATTCACTAATTCACGGCGTGTCCACTAATTTCTTGCCTGAATGGCTTGATAGATGCGACAAAGCGTGGCTATCTGCTGCACAGGTTCACCAAGCCATAACTGCGAGCTAATTTGTGTCGCTCTGTTAGCATGGCTAAGATCAAGGCTGGCGACGCGGCTCTTGTAGTAAATCAGTCTGAAACAGAGAGATAGCAGGTGCCTGCGCTAACATAAGCTGAGGGCAGTGGAGTCTCATTCCTCTTCTTTCAGCTAAGCTCAGACGTGCAGATGATGGACTGTGACTTTAATTGATTTTACAGCGCCTTCACAAACCGAAGGTAAACAAGTGCTGTCTGGGAGGCAGAGTGTCAGCACACATAGCGCTGCAGCTTTAGATGAGGAATATTTCGGGAAACTGCTGCTATAAATGACAAATAGTGCATGTTGAAAGTGTAGATCAGTTATCTGTGTTTTCATATAGGATCAAGTGGTGAATTCTGTTTTGTGTTGATAATGTGGCAAATTATTAACATAACAGGCCCAAATAGGAAAATTGATTATTTTGGATTGTTGAATTTTGAAAGGGGGCGGTGGCTCAGTGGTTAGCACTGTCGCCTCACAGCAAGAAGATTGCAGGTTCAAGTCCCGGCTGGGTCAGTTGGCGATTCTGTGTGGAGTTTGCATCCCCCACAGTCCAAAAACATGCTGTGTAAGTGAACTAAATTGGCTGGTGTGTGTGTGTGTGAATGCTAGAGTGTATGGATGTTTCCCAGGGCTGAGTTGCGGCTGGAAGGGCATCCGTTGCGTAAAACATATGCTGGAATAGTTGGCGCTTTATTCCGCTGTCGTGACCTCTGATAAATAAGGGACTAAGCCAGGGCTATTCAATTAGTTTGTCATGGGGGCCAGTTCATGAAAACCATCCAAAATAAGGGGCCGGAGAGATATGACTTGCAATATAAGTGATGACACAACAGCATTTAAGAGCCCATATGCTGTATTTGTGCTCCTCAAGACACCCACGTTGGCTTTTTTTTTTACATTAAAACGTTAATATGTGGGCAACACAGTGGCGCAGTAGGTAGTGCTGTCGCCTCACAGCAAGAAGGTCGCTGGTTCGAGCCTCGGCTGGGTCAGTTGGCGTTTCTGTGTGGAGTTTGCATGTTCTCCCTGCGTCCGCGTGGGTTTCCTCCGGGTGCTCTGGTTCCCCCACAGTCCAAAGACATGCGTTACAGGTGAATTGGGTAAGCTTAATTGACCGTAGTGTATGTGTGTGTGAATAAGTGTGTATGTGTTTCCCAGTGACGGGTTGCAGCTGGAAGGGCATCCGCTGCACAAAACAAATGCTGGATGAGTTGGTGATTCATTCCATTCCAGACCCCAGATTA
Source organism: Danio aesculapii (assembly GCF_903798145.1). Taxonomy (NCBI): domain Eukaryota; kingdom Metazoa; phylum Chordata; class Actinopteri; order Cypriniformes; family Danionidae; genus Danio; species Danio aesculapii. The sequence goes on along the minus strand of NC_079447.1, from coordinate 10,193,152 downwards.
ATAAAGGGATTAAGCGGAAAAGAAAAAATGAATGAACATTAATATGTTTTATTTTGAAACCACATAACATCACTGCATTGTACAATGTGGCATTTTTTTACAAACATATTCAAATGTTGTATTTTGAAGCACAACAAAATCAGTGTATTGCTCAAGTAGGCTTCTACATTCAGACACATTCATATGTGATGTTTTGAACTGCATAACAATAAGCGATTATAGATTTTGGTTGTACAATTATAGTCTGAAGAATAATCATGGTTTGACGGTTATCACCATTATTATGCAGTTATTAAACTCAAAACACTACTAGTTTAGAAAATCACAAGAAAACTGCTTTTATTTTAAAGTGTTGTTTATTGCTGCTCAGTAACCAAATACAGCACAACATATTAATAAAACACAAACAATAGTCCATTTCTCTCTTTGAACTTAAAAATAAATGAATAGATATTAATTTTAACATGACTGATAATTTTACAATGAAAATAAATGACAGAACAATGAATAATTAAAAATAAGAATAAATAAAAAATAGTATTTGTCTAATGTTAATTTAAGCTATATATTAGCTAAGAATTTAAATGAACTGTTGTTATTATCTGCGTTCATACATGCATCATCATTTTAATAATTTGTAATAATTGGTCTAACATATCTTTTGTTTACATTGCACTGAAAGCCACACACAACTCTCACCACTACAGCGTAAGTTGATTTCTACTGCGTGCGAGCACCGGTCTTAATATGCGCACGTTAAAGACGCAATATGTGAACGGCCTGCTTCAGTAGTTAATTCAATATGTGTGTGTATTGGCATAACTTCATTTAGTTGCAGCAGTTTTGTTGCCTGCAACAGAAACGCGGCATTGAGAAGCCTTTACGATTACTTAACCGTAATGAATTAAAGCGCGGTTAATAATGAAATCAGCTAATCATTGCATCCCTATTAACAATGTCAGGGCATTGTACAAAAGGCCTTTTCTACAAATATATCCAAAATGTTTTCGGCTGCCCACGCTGCTCGCTTAATGTCACGTGACTCGCTCTCGTGCTGTATTGAATAGACGCACTTTAGAACTATAGCGGCCGTTTTTTCGACTGAACTAAATTTATTTTTGATGTCTTGGTCACATTATTTAGAGGGCCGGAACAAATTGTCTTGCAGGCCACAAATTGAATAGCCCTGGACTAAGCCAAAGGAAAATGAAGGAATTTTGAAGGATTCATGCATTGACTTGTGTTTGTTTTAAAGTTGTGCTTGTTAACATTATTAATGCACTATGAGCAGGCCTGAAACTTCTAATCAGATTATTTGATTTAAAAAATTTAATACATTAAATTTGTAGTAAATAAAAATGAATTAAATTTGTAGTAATCATTCTTTTATAAAAAAAAAAAAGTAACGCATCACTTACTGTCAGTATATCATTTGTTTGATTTGCTCATCATAGTTATTGTACTTAAGCAAAATGCAGCTTGTTTTTGCTTTATTCTGTAGTTCTATTGTTAGTTCATGTAATGTTTTTATATATTAAGTTTCTAATATACAAATATGAATTAATCGATTATTAAAATAATGGATAGCTGCAGCCCTGTGAGTTAACATAACCTAACAAAGAACAACTTTATTTTCATGATCATTCATAAGATGAATAAACACCGTAACAAATGTAAGAAATTGTTCATTGTTTGTTCATGTTAGCTAATAAATTAACCACTAAAGTGTTATCTAATAATTTGTCATCTTATTATTGTTTGTAGTAGTAGTAATAGTATAGAGCAATGTTTGAGTTACTTTCAATAATAGCTGTAATATTATTAACAACAACAAAAATAAGTGTTGTTGCTATAGTGGGATTATTATTAAAATCATTGTTGTAATTATAGTATAGTTTTGTAGCTATTTGCTATTTTATTAGACTATTTTAGTATTTGTTTGCCATTTATTATTTTTACTACAGTACTGTTCCATCTGTCTGCAAGATTTTACACTTTAAAAACACAAATATTGTAAAATATCCACACACTTTTAAAAGAGCTGATTTCTTTGTGTGTGTGTGTGTGTGTGCGCGCGCGTGCGTGTGCGTGCGCGTGCGTGTGCGTGCGTGTGCGTGCTGCATTTGGTCCTAAAATTGCAACATTTTGAAAAAATGTAAATATTTTGTAATTTTTTCAATAGATACTTTTACTTATGATCAATTTATTGAATGCATGCTGAATTCAAAGAAAAATGAATAATGAAACACACAGTGGTCCCTCATTAATCGCAGGAGTTACGTTCTAAAAATAACCCCCGATATAGGCAAAGTAGTCCGCTTTATTTTTTACAATTATTATAGATGTTTTAAGGTTGTAAAACCCCTCACTACACACTTATGCACTTTTCTCAGACAGACATTAACAGTTTCACACTTTTCTCTCTTGCTTTATTATAGAATGAAACCAAAGATCAAAACCTGTTGTCAGCAAAAGGTTTATAAAGCTTTTTAGCATTTGTGCAGTGAAATGTTCTTTTTCCTGCAGTCACTGATCCACAAAGCTAAAGCAGACTCCATCCCTAAGGGGGTCGCACACCGGATGTTCCGCACATTCACATGTTATTTAAAATATAATTATTGTGGCGCAACAGAAATATGAGCAGCGCCCTGAGTCATAGCTGGGCACCGCAGACAGCCGCCGACTTGCACTGCCAGTGTGCGTACCCTGATATAAACCTATGTTTACAATTCTAAAATGCGTGAGCGGCACATCTGGTGCAAGGTTATAATAGTTTTAGATTTTTCATTAGTTTTAGTTTTTATTTCATTTTGACTTTTTGTTTTCAAATTCAGTCCGTTTTAATTAGTCTTTATGGTAGATTTAATAGTTTGGATATTTTGAAATTGCTTGGTTTTAGTTTAGCTTTTATTAGTTTCAGTGTTAGTTTTGAGGGGGTATCAGGCATGTTAAAATGACAGTATCTTATGGATAAGTGCTTAACTTTACTGGAGACGCGAATCGTTTCAAATGAATTAATTCAATTTGGTGAACTAGTTCAACTGGTTCACTTAGAAGATCCGGTTAAAAAGAATAATTCGTTCGCGATCGTGATCACTAATGCGTACAATAAAACCCATTATTGGGCACTAATGTGTTAAATTAATACTTTTAAGTGTCTTTAATGCTGTTACCATGCTGATGTCATGTCCAGCCATTGTTTTTGTTATGAAAACAACAGCGAGGATGACGTACAGGTCAAACACCTGCAGCGCGAAGTAAATAGGTTTACTTCTTAAAGGCTTACATGATGTATTAAATACATTTACAAAGACAAAATGAAGGTGGTTTTTGCTATAATTTTAGTTAGTTTCAGTTAGCTTTGTAAGTACACATTACAGTTTCAGTTAGTTCTAGTTTTTAAAAAAATCTTTGTTTTTATTTTTATTCAATTAATGAAAATGTTTATCAATTCTATCTTTTGTTTTTTGTTCATTTCCGTTAACTATAATAACCTTGATCTGGTGTGTGACCCCCTTTACGATGGTCCTGCTAGTTACCACCCTTTTTGCATCTTTGTTGGAACTCACACTGCTAGCGATTGAAGATTTATGTTAATTTGGTAAGCTGAATGCATTCTGTACTGAACAGGAGACATGGAGAAGATTGACTGACAATCGTCTACAACCAATAAGGACTCAATGCACTGAAAAAAAAAGCCTGTCAAATTGCACTAAAAATAAATCCGTGAAACTGGGAGGCTGCAAAAGGTGAACCGCATTATAGCGAGGGCCCACTGTATATTGTGTACAATTATTGCTCTTACATAAACAATTTGAATTTTACAGTAACGAAATTTTGTGAATGGGCAAATCAGTCACATTAAATGGTCCATCTAATATACAGTGATCGAGTTATCGAGCATTAATGTGTGTAATGAAAGGCCGTCTCCAGCTGCTGATGTGTAATGTTGGCTGCTGTGTGTTTAGCGTACTTGTCTTAAGCTGCAGTGGCTGAGCTCTGTTCACTCTCAGCAGGATTAAACCGACTGAACTATCTGCTCTCCTGCACAGCTCCACTCTTTATTCTCTCCATCGGCTGATTTCTCTAACAGACTGAATTCTCTCTGCTGTCACTTTGTGTGTTGATGAGATGTCAATCTCTGCAAGGGAGAGTTTTTGTTCTGCCAGGCGGAAAGCAGCATCGTTCTGCTCCTCTGTTTATTCCAGCCTAATATAAACATCTATAAATCACTGCTCTCATTGTCTGACACATTACAGTATATCAGATATCAATTATTAATCTGCATTCAAGTTGCAGGAACAGTTTATACTGTGAAAATTCTAGCATTATGTACTCAGCCTTAGTTTTTTTTTTCTACCTGTAAATGATTAGTGATTGTGCTTCAGACAGGACAAAAAGTCAAATGCTAAGCTGAATTCAAGAAAAGACATGCAATTACAAAAAACAGCTGCAAATTAAGAAAAGATCATCACTGGTTTGACAGCATACATATTGCAAATCCTCACAGGGCAAACACACTAAGAAAACGTCTCACAAGGCAAACACACTAAGATAACGCCTCACAAGGCAAACACTAAGAAAACGCGCTGCTAATATTCACAACACACGCAAATAGCATGGAACACAATGGAAATGTTTCAAGAAGACCCAAAACAGTTACAGACCTGGCTGGGATTTGCTTATTGTGCTGTGACTCTTGCTTGGTGAAGTTGTGGGTGAAGTTCTTTGAAAGTGAGTTTTGGGTTTATTTTAGCGTCCTGATTGTCTTGTTTTTTGTATATTGTTAGCATAAATAACCATAACCTAAAATAAGCTGGGTCTGTCACTTTTTTGGGTCCCCTTGAAACATTTCTGTTGCGTTTCATGCTATTTGCTTATGTTGTGAGAAATTGCAGCATGTTTTCTTAATGTGTTTGCATTGTGAGGATTTGCAACAGGTTTTGTTTTTGTTTTGTTTTGTTTTGTTTTGTTTTGTTTTGTTTTGTTTTGTTTTGTTTTGTTTTGTTTTGTTTTGTTTTGTTTTGTTTTGTTTTGTTTTGTTTCGTTGTTTTTTCTTTGAAAATGTGTAATACTTGTCATTTGTTTAATTTATTTATTCATATTTTTCTTTTTCATGTATTATTTTAATTAATTTTTATTATTTAACATTTTTTAATGATTTTTATTCTTTGAACATGTCTAATAATTCTAATATTTTTATTTATTTATATATCTATTTATCTATGTGAAAATGTGTAATATTTCTTACATTTTTTCATTTATTTATTTATCTATTGTTTATTGTTTGAAAATGTGTGATAGTTGTAATATTTTTTTCATTTATTTATTCATTGATTTATGTATTTTTTTTTTATTTTTTATCTTTTGAAAATGTGTAATATTTCTAATATTTTTGTTTGTCTATCTGTCCGTCTATATTTTTATCCTTTTGAAAATGTGTAATATATCAAATATTTTTAATTCATTTATTTATTATTTATTTCTCAATTTCTCAATTTTTATGCTTTGAAAAGAATTGTGTTGTTGCAACTCCTTTTAAATAAGTAGTTTGAACAAGTTGTTTTTTTTTGTATAGGAAGGGTATGGTTCATAATTATTGCTCACAGATGAGTCAGCATCTTCTTCTCACTTGAATAAATATTTTTGCATTGCCAGATAAGGATTATCATTTAAAATCAGCCAATGGTCTGAACAGCCAAACATGCTAATTTGAATGAATCCATCAGGTCGGCGTTGCTCTCAGCTGTACGTTTGATTTCACACTGGGCAATTGGAAAAGTGAATTAAAGTGTGTGTTCTAATTGGCCAGCGATGCCCAGAGGAGCCAATATATTCACGCTAACAGACTCGCTCAGTAGCGTACACTCTCAATCAATCTGGGTCCTCCCTTTGTTTGATTTCCATTACGCAGATGCTTCAGATTGCTATTTGAATGTATAAATCACAGCTATCTCTGCAGGGCCGCTTTGAGTCGCTCATGCATGCTCAACAAGCTCAGTCTGAGTCCAGCAGAGGTGGTGTGGCTAGTTTAGCATAGCAATAATAAAGAGCTGAATGAATAGTGCAGAAACGGGACTGTTTGAAGAGTTGCAGCAATGAGGATGAGTTCAGACATGGAGGATGATGACTGTAAATTTTTCACTTAATGATGTTTTGCGATCTTTTTTTTTCTATTCTATTCTGATGTGTTCTGTTCTATTCTATTCTATTATGTTGTGTTCTATTCTATCCTATTCTATTCTGTTGTGTTCTATTCTATTCTGTTCTATTCTATTCTGTTCTATTCTTTTCTATTCTGTTGTGTTCTATTCTATTCTGTTCTATTCTATTCTGTTGTATTCTTTTCTATTCTGTTGTGTTCTATTTTATTCTATTCTTTTCTGTTGTGCTCAATTATATTCTGTTGTGTTCTATTCTGTTCTGCTCTGTTCTATTCTATTCTGTTGTATTCTATTCAATTCTATTTTATTCTGTTGTATTCTATTCAATTCTGTTCTATTCTATTCTATTCTATTCTATTCTATTCTATTCTATTCTATTCTATTCTATTTTATTCTTTTGTGTTCTATTCAATTCTGTTGTGTTCTATTCTATTCAATTCTATTCTGTTGTGTTCTATTCTATTCAATTCTGTTCTATTCTATTCTATTTTGTTGTGTTCAATTCTATTGTTCTATCCTATTCTGTTGTGTTCTATCCTATTCTGTTGTGTTCTATTCTATTCTGTTGTGTTCTATTCTATTCTGTTGTGTTCTATTCTGTTGTGCTCTATTCTATTCTGTTGTGTTCTATTCTATTCTGTTGTGTTCTATTCTATTCTGTTGTGTTCTATTCTATTCTGTTGTGTTCTATTCTATACTGTTGTATTCTATTCTATTCTGTTGTGTTCTATTCTATTCTGTTGTGCTCTATTCTATTCTGTTGTGTTCTATTCTATACTGTTGTATTCTATTCTATTCTGTTGTGTTCTATTCTATTCTGTTGTGTTCTATTCTGTTGTGCTCTATTCTATTCTGTTGAGTTCTATTCTGTTGTGTTCTATTCTGTTGTGCTCTATTCTATTCTGTTGTGCTCTATTCTATTCTGTTGAGTTCTATTCTGTTGTGTTTTTATTCTGTTCTGTTCTATTCTGTTGAGTTATATTATATTCTTTTCTTTTATATTCTATTCTGTTGTGTTCTATTCTTTTCTATTCTATTCTGTTGTGTTCTATTCTGTTGTGTTCTATTCTTTTCTGTTCTATTCTGTTGTGTTCTATTCTGTTGTGTTCTATTCTGTTGTGTTCTATTCTATTCTATTCTGTTCTATTCTATTCTATTCTGTTGTGTTCTATTCTGTTGTGTTCTATTCTGTTGTGTTCTATTCTGTTGTGTTCTTTTCTGTTCTATTCTGTTCTGTTCTATTCTATTCTGTTGAGTTATATTAAATTATTTTCTTTTATATTCTATTATGTTGTGTTCTATTCTTACTTTTTTTCTTTCTTTTTCTTTCTTTCACATATTTTTCTTTTTGTCTATCTATCTATCTATCTATCTATCTATCTATCTATCTATCTATCTATCTATCTATCTATCTATCTATCTGTCTGTCTGTCTGTCTGTCTGTCTGTCTGTCTGTCTGTCTGTCTGTCTGTCTGTCTGTCTGTCTGTCTGTCTGTCTGTCTGTCTGTCTGTCTGTCTGTCTGTCTGTCTGTCTCTGTCTGTATCTTTATCTATATCTCATTCTATCACTAGTATATATTGGCTTTACTGTATTGGAGAAATAAATAAATTTAAAAAAACTCCTTGTCAAGCCAGCATTCAACATCTTGACAAACTTTTGTTCTTCTTAGTTAATTTTGGATTGAGACTTTTAACATTCAAATTCCATTTGCATTACAAAACCGCTGACTGACAAACAACCCTTATGGAACCCTTAAATCTGAAGGTGGCAATGGGGCAGTGGAGGAATGTACTTTTAAATATATTGTATGTGACTGTATAGTATGAAGATGAAGAAGCAGCGCAATGGGAGGCTGATGGGTGGGCTTAGTAGTAGATGATTGTAAGCAATGAGAACTGTACAGAGGTGAGGGGATCTGTCATAAAGAACAAAAGAAACAGTTGTAGGAAAAGACAAATTGCGTGCCACTCTCTGTGCCATCCGCATCTGCTGGACTTAATTAGAGAGCAGTAAAGAGACACTGCAGCTGAGTGATGGACGCACACAGAAAGACATGGAGCTAGAATGAAAATAATTACTGAAATATCATATAATTAAAGAAAGCGAGGTGTTAATGAGATGAAGAGTTTATCCAGGGAGTATAAAGTGTTTTGAGTGGAGAATGAATTAGAGGAGAATAGTGAAGCCAATGTAGTGCTCTATTGTAGTCTTAAAGTTTGGGCCACTGCCGTCTATCCAGCACTGAACTAATTACCCAAAACCAGCATGATATCTCAGGAGTAACGGATTAATTAACAGGGCCGCCGTTCCCGGAGTCTGAAGATATTATTTTCTTTCCGTCTCAGACCAGAGAGGGGTCCAGTCCCAAACCACATGCCTGCTCTCTGCCAGAGGAAGAATTTGATTGCTGTTTTTAACTTTTTGACTGTCTGTTTATTTGTATTTGTTGACCAAAAGGTTGAAGTATAATGAAGCAGCACATCTTGATGTTCAAGAGTCTGAATTTGTTGAAAAAAAAAAAACGTCAAAGTATGAGGAATAATTAGGGCTGGGCAGATAAATTATGTTATATCGAATCGCGATAAAATTTATGCTAAAAAAAATAATAACCTCTGGACTTTTTTACTCAATATTGATCTAAGAGTCAACCACACGGCAGAAATGTGCAACAATGGCATTCTAGAAGAGTGTTGATATTAGAGATGCACCAAATTTTCAGCCGCCAAAAATAGGTTTTGCTATTTAATAGACCCTCTCATTTTTGAGGCTTTGGTCATTGTTGGGAAACTCTTTTAAATCTGAAAGCATTAACAACTAATATTGAAATATATGACGTTATCGTTCGATATAGAAAACAATTAATCGAGATTGCATTTTTGCCATCATATTCTGTTGTTGGTCTTTGTGACTGCATAATCTGCATAATCTGATATACTGTATGGAGTCCCTGTCCTACCTTTTAATTTTTGGAGAATCCTCAGCTGTACTTTTCAATATGAATGAAAAGATCTGCTGTTTTATTGGAGTTTTGTTAGCTTGGTATGTTCAAAATTACAGTGACCGTTTGTAAGAGCTCATGTATTTTTTAACACATAATTTTTGTATGCGTACCAAACAAATACAGTGGTTTTATTAACACTGTAAAAGATAGCTGTTAATTAACGCTTTCTGTGTTTTGTGATTCACAGATGTATTCCATTGATTTATGGTTATGAATTGCATAATTGGACCTTGATCTCTGCTCTGTCGACTTTAGATGTTTAAAATGCTACTCTACAGTTTGACAGTGACTTTATTGACATTTTAGTAGCTTGAACTGTTGTATTTAAATAGGGTCAGAGGGTGGCATGGTGGCTTAGCGGTTAAGCACTGTCGCCTAACAGCAAGAAGGTCACTGGTTCGAGTCCCGGCTCGAGTTTGCATGTCCTCCCTGTGTTGGCGTGGGTTTCCTCCGGGTGCTCCGGTTTCCCCCACATTGCAAAAACATGAGGTGTAGGTGTATTGGATGAACTACATTGGCCAAAGTGAGTGAATGAGTTTGTATTAATTTTTCCCAAAAATGTAGCTGAAACCTTATTAACTCAGTAATATTAGTTAAAGTAATATAAAAACACTTGCGTTCATGACATTTTCAACAGTTTTTTTTGTACAGTGCATTATACTATTTAGCCTTTATATTATATTTAGGCTTTTAACTGATCTTTTAATTATTTATTGTATAAGTTTAAAGATATATGTCACAAAACAAAGCACAAACTTCACTGTGTAAATTGTTTCAGCAAAACTGAAAAAACAAACAAAAAACAAAACAACATTCAAAATACAGCAGAAATTCATCAAAAATTATACATAGTTAAATATTACACAAAGTATTATAATAGAGCTATGTGCTTTTTAGGTTTATAATAAGACCCTGAGCAAAAGCAGATTTAAATGCAGTGGAGCAGAATCAAAATTAAAGGTAAATAATAATAATAATTTATGCTTTAAGAGAGAAACATGTTGGCTGCAAAGCAAAGGCCTTACAGACTGATAGCTCTCTAATAACAATAATTCATACTACAATCCTTATTGATGAGAAAATATATGCCATTTTTGTTATAAACCTTTCACTTTGCCATACCAGATAGATAAAATCTTTTAATTCCTTGGCTTAAAGCTGATGATCAGGGACGTTCCCCCTGGAGCGGAGGTTACATGCCCTGCTCTAGGGCAGAATGGTGATTAGGGAACTCCACGACCCTCTGCTTCCCTCGCGCCTCTGAGGATTGTGACCTACAACCTTTGAGTTTGGGCTCAGATATTTAACCACTTTATAATCATGACCCTCCAATAATTAAAATATCCAAATGTTGAGAAATGTTCAGAATTTAATGAGCATACGGACTCTAGCGATTAAAATGGGAGTATTCAGTGCTAACAGAAACATCTTTTGACCCAAATGCTGCCTCAAAATTCATTGTGTTTTTTTTCCATTGCATTCATCAGGTAACACCAACAGTATGTTTGCTCTTGATTACATCAGCGGATCCCTGACAGTGAGCGGACAGCTGGATCGGGAAAACCCACTGTATTCATCTGGATTCACCATCACAGTAAAGGTGTGACTCAAACCCACGCTTTTTGTTTTAAGGCTGTTTTAAATGCTTTTTACATTTGCACTTTCCTTTAGTGTGTAAAGATGCTTTTTTAGCTTTGAAAAGGTCTGTGTTCTCCCTCAAACATCTTTTATTTTTTATTTTTACATGACACTGCATACTGCACCTTCTCACAGTCGGCTTTGTATGTGTGTACTTTGTTTACCAGGGGTGTATTACAGAAAGTTTCTTATCTTAGGTCTTAACTTAAGATATGTTCTGCTAAATTAGTGTTTTTTTTCACAAATTCGTATTGCAGAAAAGGATTACAGAGTTTGGGATTCTATATTACAACAAAGGGCAGGCTTCGGGGTGGTGCTATGGGTAGCACGATTGCCTCACAGCAAGAAGGTTGCTGGTTCGAGCCTCGGTTGGGTCAGTTGGCATTTCTGTGTGGAGTTTGCATGTTCTCCCATGTTGGCGTGGGTTTCCTCCAGTTGCTCTGGTTTCCCCCACAGTCCAAAGATATGTGCTGTAAGTGAATTGGGTAAGCTAAATTGTCCAGAGTGTATGAGTGTGGGAATGAGTGTGCATGGATGTTTAAAGTGATGGGTTTACCAGCGGTGTGTAAAACATATGCTGAATAAGTTGGCGGTTTATTCCGCTGTGGCGACCCTAGATTAATAAAGACACTAAGCTGAAAAGAAAATGAATGAATGAACAATATAGGGCTGGGCAATATTGCAAAAAAAAAATATCACGAAATCATGTTTCATATCATTCGATATCTCGATATATAATTCAATATATAATTATTGAATATTTTTAACAGTCCATTTAGGAACATTATGATTTTTTTATTTAACCACTTTATATTAATTTACCAACATTAGTAAAGCAAATAGTTTTAATACTCAAAAACAAAAATATTTAAACTAAATATATGATCTCTTTATAATAAAATAAACAGAAGTGTTGAAGAGACTCTTAAACTTGATAAATAAAATGTTTTGTGCAATGGTAAAGAGTAAATCCTGAACAATTAAAGCAAATCTAGGTTACTCCTTTTTTCAGATTTATTATGAATCTTTTGTGTCTCCAGAATGTGTCTGTAAAGTTTCAGCTTCAAAAAACCCATCAGATTATTTATTATACCTTTTATAAGATTCTATTTTATACATTTTTGCACTGTGTGGCGGTTTTGCTGTACTGCGCCTTTAAGGCTAGTCCTCCCCCGCCCACCGTTTCTACGTGCCTTTCTGCGTGCCTTAATCTCCTCCCTCGGCTGCGTCAGACAACAAACAGACATAAAGGAAGCAGATCTCACGTAATGTTTGTGAGAAATACTACAGTAAGAACTTTACCAATGAGTATTTGTTGCATGTGTTGTGTTAAGTTACAATGATAAGTCACACACAATGTCGTTACAAAGTTCACGCGCACACACACAAACACACACACACATACTCAGCATGGACATGATATGCACATACATACAGACAGCGCGTGTTTAGCTTTCACTCTTTTTGCACGCCACTGCTCCACTGCTGTACAATCTCCACTGCTGTATGAATATCTGTTATGTTAATGCACAAATTAAACCTGATTTAACGTCCACAAACCAGGATTGAAACATCTTCTTTCATAATTGTTCTGACACGTGGCTGTGCTGATGAAGTAAAGCTGAAGTAAATCGCTGTAATTCATTACACACATGCACTGTTTTAAAACATTTTAAACTTGTAAAACTCACTCTTGATCACGTTTGATGATGATTGATGCGCGATGTGCTGTGTTAATCTCAGGTAATTAGTCTACCATTACTGAAATGTGTATACTCTATATAAAGTGTGAAGCAGATTGGTTTATTCAACTTACATGAATTGCGGTGCACTCGCGGCATTGGGAAAAGTTCAGATGTTTTCATCTATTTACTTATAAATGTTTTGTTACAGAAATGTAACACTTCTTGAGGATTCTCCAAAAGTTTTCTACCATTAAACATCTTCTTTCTTCATTTTCAGTTAGCAGTAAATGTAATACCATTGTTGGACAGTGCAATTATTTAGTTTTTTATTCCCATTAGCTTTTGGATAATTTTAAAGTTAGGAGAGCTGTCAGGTTGCCGTAAAGTTAGATTGGGAAGTAGGGAAGTTTCTTTAATATCATCTTCCTATCTGCGGTTAAGATCAAATAATACATTTTGGAAATGTTGATCTGTAATGGCTTTTGTCCTGAAATAAACATGGTGACCAAAAAGAGAAAGTTAGGAAATTTCTGTAATACATCCCCAGAAGTTTAAACTGACAAAGCTTTAAACAAACTCAGATGTTTTGTTTGTTGTTGCTGGAGTAACTGAGGCACAAGCTGTAAAGACTCCCACCCTCTTCTGGAAAGGGGAGTAGAGTGTCAGTTTATTACGAGATGCACAAAAACAGCATGGAAGCATTCCGCCAAAAATGGCGTTTACAGCATGGTTTAATAGAAATTCTGGAGGGATTTTAAGCTGAAACTTTATGGACACATTTTGGGGAGACATGAGACTTATATTACATCTTATGAAAAGGGCATAATAGGCCCCCTTAAACTTGTTTTCTTCAATTCCAGCTTCTAAAAGGGTTCTAAATCAGTGTTCATATTCAAATCAGTTCCATTTGCGCTGTTTCTGTTCTGCCTTGAGAAAAGATTCACATCAGAAACATTCAGAGTTTTTGTCAAAGTAATGGTTCTTTAACTACATTGTAAAACTCAACAGTCAATTTTATCAAATGAAATGAGTGTAGTTAACTCAAAATTTACTGAAAGTTAATTCTACTCATTTGAAAAGAGTTTTGTGTTGAAGGTAATGAGTTAATTAAATACCTCATTACTTCAACTTAAAAAGAGTAAGTTCACAGTACTCATATAGATTGGTTTGGTTTGAGTTGCCTTAACTTATTGGGTTTTCCGGTACTCAATTGGTTTGAGTCCTCTTCAATTATTGGGTTTTACTGTGCTCAAATTGCTTTGTTTACTCAAATGGATTAAGTTCATAGTCCTTATTAGGATTCGTTTTTGAACTTTTGTTGCAATCGGTTTCTCAAATGGTTTGAGTTACCTTAACTTTTTGGCTTTTACAGTGTAACTTACTAACTAAGGCTGCAATTACACTGCAGATCTTGATGGTGAAATCCAATTTTGTGACTGTATCCAATTTTTTTTTGATGACCTGCTAACATGACTGATATCCTATTGTCTGCATTTACACTGCACACAGCAAAGGCGCAACGACCAGGAAAAAAAGAGCTGGCGTTGAGTCATAGCTGATAATAATAATAAAAATTTAAAAAAACGCTCTTTTCTCCATTTGTGTATTTAATTTGTTCGCAGGGCTTCATTTTTAAATTCTTTTTGACAAGTTGTTTTACTATTGTTTATGACAGAAAAATTCTCATTTGACCGTCTTCTTTTAATCTAGATCCTTTTAAACCAGTAGGCATCTTAATATAATGTCCACGGCATGATTTATGCACGTGATGTATGCAACAGTTTTATATTAGTTTATATTGCTTATGTGGCGGATGTTGCGTGCGCTCTCTCTTTAGTCCTCGCGTATGAGATTTAAGGTTTGGGACTCTGCTGAAGTCTGTTCCGAAATAAAAGCATCAGAGTTGACATCATTCGCTACCTTTTTTAACGATGCACGACTCGCATTGACAGGTGAAAATCTGATCTACTCACACTGCAGACACGAGGGCACGGATCTGATTCATATCAGAAAAATGTCCACATATGAACAAGGCCTGATTCTGATCTGAGTAAATCGGAATCCATGTGATTTTTATTTTCCTGCTTGCACTTACATAAGCCAAATCAGAATTGAACCATGTAGTGTAAATGCAGCCTAACTAACTAACTAACTAACTAACTAACTAACTAACTAACTAACTAACTAACTAACTAACTAACTATTAAATACAATATCTAATGCATTGTTTGGATCAGTTATTTGAATGTTTTCCTCAATAGAACTAAAAGAACTGTTCATAGATCGGTTGCGAAGCTGAATTGGGACTTGGAAACAGAACAGTTCACTTCCTTAAGCTCTTAAAACCTTTTATCATAAGTCTTTCAACACTGTGTGAGATTCAAATCCACTAATGCATTATTAAAATCTATTCTGTAGTGTTTCAAGGTCAACACTGATTTTAAATGAGGAATGAAATCACACAAAAGTAGATTTGCTCTGTTTCCAGAAATTCTCATGTAGTGGTTGTGGGTAGCCTCTTGTCGCCTGCGCTGAACTCATTGGGATCTCTGCCAAATGCAGTATTGATTTTACAGTAAATGTTTGCGGAGTGTGACTGTAATTTATCGAGCCATTTACCCACACTGAGCATCTCAGGATCATTGTGTGAAAAGGTCTCTCTGACCCTGGAGCTTTCAACACGTATAACTCTCATTGTGTGACTGTTAGAAACATGCAAAGCACTTCAAATTGCACTAAAGCTTGCTGTGCATGTTACGAAAGTAATGTATGAGAAACGTGCAGCCTGTTGATGAGGAGTTCCACTCAAGTGTAAGTTCAATTGTTTTAGCGACATTGACATCACATGAACACCAATGCTCTTGCTTTCATTGAAGCTAAAGATGTAGGTTCATGTTTACCCTCAAAATGAATGAACGCAAATAATTACTGTAGTCTATTGCAGGTATTCTCAAAGTCTCAACTCAAAGGTCCAAATCTGAATTTCATCATTCATGTCAAAGGTTTGGTAAATTAGATTATAACAAAACATGTTTTAATAAACATGCACATGCGCATAAATCAACAATTAAAACAATTGAGTGCCCTTTGCATTTAAAAAGTACATAAAGTCAGTGTAAAATCTAAATGTAAAATGTTTAATTTGCTAGCTCACTTTGTTATTCTTTAGATGAACAATTCATTCGTGAAAGTTAATACACTTTTAAAAAGTTTGTTTTGGCAATCTTCAATCAAAGTCTGACCTTTGAAGTGTTTGTCCTTCTCTGATGACATCAACTTGATGGCTTCAGCCACAATAATCATAACCCCGCCCCTCTTATTGTTAGATTGCTATGATATGCAAAACGAAAGCCCCACCCCCTACTCAATATTCAGTTTCAGTGGGAAGTACATAAACATACTGAGGCTTTAGGAACTTCTGGTTCATGCAGACTTTAATATAAAGTGCAAGGGCTTTATTTTAACAGTCTAGATGCATAGACTAAAGTGCAGGGGATAAAAGCATTAGATATGTGTCCGAATCTACTTTTGCTAATTTAAGGATGGAAAAATACACTCTGCGCCCAGGCTCATTTCCCATTCCCTTTAAGACTCAGTTGTGTTGCGCTATGGGGCAGTTGCTATTTACATGACGGACTTTGTAAGTGGAAAAACTGAACGCTTCACTAGCGAGAAAACTGTCAACAGACAATCTGCAGCTTGAGAATAAAGAACGAGCCTCCTCCATTCAGCCTATTTAATTTCTCTTTCTCTTTACTTTGACTCTTTTGTCCTTTACTTTAATGGAGTAAGGAAACAGTGTTGTACGCACTCCACTGAAGACATCCATTATCTTACATATTTAATTTTGTTTGTTTCAAAGATTTGTTTCAAAACTATTTCTAAATTCAGTTCTAATTTCCAGCAAATGAATAAATGAACAATAATAATGAGTGTGTGTGAAAGTGTGGTCAAAAAACTAAAACAAAAAAAAAAAAAGTTATATCCAAACACACGTCCTGTTTTATATCTTATATGGTGATGCATACGTCTCTATAACCCGACAGGCAGACAAATCTAAACTTGTTTTTATTAAAACAAATATAAATACTCATATAATAAATAATACTGCTAATAATAATAATAATAATAATAATAATAACATTATACATATGCAAATTGTTATGAATAAACTGAAAAGGTTTTTAATATTTATGTAGAAAATATATATTTTTGTAACATTTTAATCCATTATTTTTTTCATATGTAAAGATATTTGTGTATTGCTATACATCTTGTTTGTATTAAGCATGTGTCAGACCAGCACACCCATGAGTCCATAAAGTGGTGCAAATGGATTTGCAATTTAAACAACGTGGTGCAAAACGTGAAAATTACAGTTGTGCTGGTCTGAAAATAGCAACAAATCACGCCAAACATGTCTTGTGTTTTAATTCGCCGGGTGTATGATAGGGCCCTAAGTGTTGTAAAATCTAAGTGTTGTAAAATCTAAGTGTTGTAAAA
This sequence comes from Danio aesculapii, assembly GCF_903798145.1. NCBI lineage: Eukaryota > Metazoa > Chordata > Actinopteri > Cypriniformes > Danionidae > Danio > Danio aesculapii. Next base: position 10,176,160 of record NC_079447.1, on the reverse strand, counting down.
GTTATACTTAAGTTAAGATTAAGCTACAGGGGTTAAAAAAGTATGGTGCAAAATACAGAGCAGTCTAATGTGAGAAAGTACACTCTCTGTATTTCATCTGCTACTAAAAGTTTTTATAGTGGTGTTTGAAATTTCCATCTTCCATTGTTCCAAAACTCCAACTGTCTAATCGCTAAGCTAAAACAGAACGGTTTTGGGTCACACTTTATTTTGATGGTCTGTTTATTGAATTTAAGTTTTATTGCATTTACATGCCAACTAATTCTCATTAGATTAAAAGTAGACTGTTAGTTGGGGTTAGGGTTAGTGTAAGTTGACATGTAATTGCAAAGTTTCTCATAGTCAGTTAAATGTCAATGACATTTAGTCTGTTGAAGGAGCAGCATTAGCAGATATTAAGCAGACAGTCTACTACTCAAATGGACCATCAAATAAAGTGTTACCCAGATTTGTGCTGGATTGGAGCAGAATGAACAACTCTGTCCAATCATCTTTTTTGGAAATTGACCTCCTCATGCATCCAAATAATTCAAATTATGAGTGTCACCCAATTATGACAAACATCATAATGACAAACTTTAAAGATCACCTACAGATTCATTTCAGGTCGTCTCTGAAAAGACATGAAAGACTAACAAGATTTCTTGAGCAACACTTAGGTTAGGTGACACAATATACAGTTTGTACAGTATAAACATTATTGTGTCTATAGGAAGCCCCCATAAATCATGAACCCAATGTGTGTGTGATGTCATTGTTACCTCTGTGGCCCGCTGACAGTTCCAGAGCCAAACAGTGTGTGTGTGTTTGAATGTCCCTCTAGACCTCAGCCAGTCAGCCAGGGAAAGCCTTTGTTCCTGTCTGCCCATCTCTGAGAGCTCAGTTTAGTGGAGGCCTTCAGGCTCCTTAAATATTCTCTCAGACACCTGCACCTTTGCCTCCTCTTCAGGCTGTATGGCCATGGAGATGAGAGAGAGGGAAAGGAAGAAAAAGAACAAAAGAGAAGAAATAGAAAGAAGAGCAGACGGATTTTAATTTCTGTTTAATAAAGACTCACAGCAGTTACTTGTGTTAACCTGGTAAAACGTGCAATCAGTGGAATACTCCTGATTTTCAATTCAAACAATTAATAACGCATTTGTTTTTAAGACAAATTGCAATTTTCAAATTGACTATAAATTAGGGCTTCACAATCTGCGCGGGACTAAATTTTTTATTTATTCTGCACCCGACCACTCCAACTGTATATTCAACCCTTGTTCACCCACTGACCGACCCTCCCCGTTTTCTACCCCACCATTCCCGCTAAATTTAGACCTGGATTTCAAAATCTCACGTTAAAATTGGGTATACTTCCGAAAGAGAGAGATAACAGACAAAAGTGTAGGTTGTGCAAGTATTTTAGGCTAAATGTCAGTTTTGTTTGCCCCTTTGTAATGTGAAGTGAGTGCCGCGCGGTGAGGTTTGTGGCTGGTGAGTCACTGACTCTTTCAAAGTCAGATTTACAAATGTATCCACTCAATATCCAACTACCGTGTTTAATATATCATATCAGCATTCTTTCTATACACATAGCAGGTACATATTGGGCCAAGGAAGTATATAAAATGTATTGAATGTGCCTGCCAAAAAACTCTCAGCTGGATGCTACGGAGTGCAGACAGCCAATAACAAGCGACACACAGAACCACGGCGGATACGTGTGCTCTCTCATTCACACACACACAGCACCACAGCAGATGCGCGCGTTCCCTCTCTCTCTCTCTCTCTCTCTCTCTCTCTTTCTCTCTCTCTCTCTCTCTCTCTCTCTCTCTCTCTCTCTATCTATCTATTGGGAGTGCTATATTGCCTCTCCCAATCAAATTACACCAGAGTTACCGCGTTTTATTTAGAAATGTATTCCTGCAGCGCAAGAAATATGGTCGGGTCCTGCGGCTCCCATGGTACAGCTGCAGAAATGCAGACCTCTACTGCACAATATATTGTTTCAGCATTGATATCGCAATGTGCAGTCTGGAATAGTCACATCGCAAGATCTGCAATGTTAAGTTGGGATTATAATAACCAGCCACCACAGTTCAGTACATGTGATTTGTGGAGTCTGCGCAGTGTTTAACACTTAATTTGCTTCGTTGTAATATGCTTTTAGTTTGTTCATTATATTATATTATATTATATTATATTATATTATATTATATTATATTATATTATATTATATTATATTATATTATATTATATTATATTATATTATATTATAATATATGCAGATACTCTCCTACAAAATAATCTCAATCTAAAATAATTTTTTTTTCAAAAAGTCTTATAAATCAGATTAAATTTATATCACAATATAAATTTCAAACCGGCGACACGGTGTCTCAGTGGTTAGCATTGTTGCCTCACAGCAAGCAGGCTGCTGGTTCAAGCCCCGGATGGGTCCGTTGGCATTTCTGGGTGGAGTTGCATGTTCTCGCCGTGTTGGCGTCGGTTTTCTCAGGGTGCTCCGTTTTCCCCCACAGTCCAAAGACACACTATAGGTGAATTGAATAAACTAAATTGGCTGTAATGTAGGTGTGTGAATGTGTGTATGGATGTTTCCTAGTACTGGGTTGGAATGGCATCTGCTGTGTAAAACATATGCTTTATAGGTTGGCGGTTCATTAAGCTGTGGCCACCCATGATGAATAAAGGGACTAAGCTGAATAGTCGACTAAAAAATTGCAATATCATGTTTTTTCCAATATCCTGCTGCCCTACTAAAATGCTTATATTTTAAAAGGAAATTTGTTAGAAGTGTGTCAAACATATTTATATATATTTAAAACATAAAAGAATAAAACATTTTACTCCAACCCAAAGTAAATCCAGAGAATTTCCTAATGTGTGTGTATATATATAATACTTTATATATGTTAGGCTAGTGCTTTATTCACACTGAGCTGAAAATGACCTGAAAGTGCTGTGTGTGGGATTTTGTTTCCAAAAGATTGGTGGAGATTTGAGCCTCTGCAGATTTCTGTCATTATTCCTCTGGATTTGACACACTCGTCATGATAGCCATCATTATCGCCTCTGCTCTGATAAGACCCCATTGAGCTGCTGCTGGTGTCGCTAGATTTGCACAAACCCTAAAAGTCTGCAGTGCTTTATTTTAGCCTCTGAAGCACAATCACACAAATGTATACAGTTAAAGTCAGAATTATTAGCCCTCCTGATTTATTAGCCATCCTGTATATTTTCTCCCCTATATTTCTGTTTAACGGAGAGAAGATTTTTTCAACACATTTCTAAACATAATAGTTTTAATAACTCATTTCTAATAACTGATTTCTTTTATGTTTGTCATGATGACAGTTAGGGATGTGATGAGCTATCAGGCTGCGAAATCTTGTGAGACTAAATCGCGACACGATTTCTCGTCGAGATAAAAAGTTGTCTCGTTTGGTGTGATGTTATGAGGGAGCGTGAGGGTGAATTTAGCACTGAATATTGGAGGCAGGATTGTATTTGAACTGCATATCAAGTGCTTTGCACACACCTGGCAACCTGGGCTGCCTGTGTGTTGCGCGTCACTCATTTGTGACGCGTGATGTAACGGTTTTTTACTAAGTTCAAAGGTTGCCGCATCCAAAAGCAGAGGCTGCTACAGCTGCTGCTACAGAAATTAACTGGTTCGTAACCAAGCGATGGAATAGCACTTTAGATAATCATCGTAAACACAAATCGAATTAAGTGGAGTATTCCTATTTCAGTCGCATTATTAAAGTTTAGTACAGACATGCAAATGCCCTAATCAAACTGTTACCATCTTGTCGAACATTTAGCCACATTTTGTAACAGGATATTGCATACACATACGCACACAGCTGTTCTCTGCACCTATCGAGTCAGTGAAGGACCCCAGACACACACATCTCCCCCAAGTGCGCACACAGACAGTGAACTCCTGGAGAGACACACTCCAGTCGTCATCATCATAACTTTACACGTTTAAAAGTTCAATTTGTGGAAAGGAGTTTGATTTCTCATGTGAAATTGGACAGGGGAGAAGCCAGTCAGTAGAAATTACAGCAAAATATTTATATTTATGACATAATTCATTAAAATAAAAGTGAAATACCATTCATTACAAGATGATTTGAAAAAAGCATCTAAATCGTTTTGTAATGAAAACTGAAAAAAGATGTCTGCAAAATTGTTGCAAGCAATTTATGTGTTGAATTTAAACAAACTAAATTTAATAATGTTCAACTTAATTTGTTTGTTTCAGCTCAAATAAATTTAGCTCAAATAAATTTACAACCACTTACCTTAAAAAAATGTTGTAAATCTAATCAGTCATCTATTAATCATTTTTTTCAGTGTAGTAAGCATCTCGTCCCACTCCTAATGACAGTGCATAATATTTACTGAATATTTTTCAGCATACTAGTATTCAGCTTAAAGTTTTAAAGACATTTAAAGGCTTAACTAGGTTAATTACCTAGGCAAGTTAGGGTTAGGGCAAATCATTGTATAATGATTGTTTGTTCTGTAGCCAATTAAAAATATCTATTGCTTAAGGGGGCTAATAATATTGACCTCAGGCCGTACTCACATTAGGTACAGTTGCCTGAACCGTGCCGAAGTGCAATTGTCTCCCTCTCCCTTCGTCCCCTCGGCCTGCACTCACATTGTATTTTTACCTACCAAACCTGAGCATGCTTACGTCATCGATGATGCGATCTTTCAGTTAACCAGGAAGAGAAGTGCTTTTGCTGAGCACAGTGGAGATTGCCTAAGCTAAATTGTTTTATATTATTTTTAATCGTTTGGGATGCAGTGACACACAGTCAGATTTTTTGCTGAACAGATCAGCCACTTTTGACGCTCATAAATGTTCATGCAAGGTCATCGTGCTGCTCGTATTAGGAGATTTGCTGAAGGTGTAGCTGACGTGCAGTGAGGGGTTTGCGTCTTTAATAAACTATGACAGTTCGCGTTCATTAAAAAGTAAGAATGCTTAATAAATCCAGATGAAACAGTCGCAAAAAAATTACGTCTCGTCTTCAGTTTCAGGCCCCAACCAGGCCAGGGCCGGCCAACTGAACCACGCCTGAGCCCGATTCAAAGTACTCACACTTCTCAAACGAATCGGGAAATGCACTTGGGCACGGTTCAGATAGCATAGTGTGAGTACGCCCTTAAAAAGTAAAAAAAAAATAATAATAATAATAATAAAACAAATAAGACGTCTTCAGAAGAAAAAAAATTATAGGAAATACTATGAAAAATTCCTTGCTCTGTTAAACATAATTTAGGAAATATTTAAAAAGAAACAAAAATTCACAGGAGGGCTAATCATTTTGACTTCAACTGTATATGAATACATAACCAATACATAACCAGCTCAATAATAAAACAGGAATTGGTCTCATCAGCACAAAGATAAATGCATAAAACTCAAGCAATACTGCAAATCGTTGTATGTACAATCAAAACATTTAGTAATTATGTTAAATCAGCAGTTTCACGAAGGCTCTAGCCAAATTTCAAGGCCAGCAGTGAAGTTTTGCTCACAGTTCAGTTGGGTGATTATTCCTGTCTCTTTCTCTGCCCCTGCAATATTATATATATTCCCATTCGGACAGTTTCATAAATGCGTTTTGGATTCTTCTGCTCTATTTACAGCCATAAACCGCACAGCTGTAGTTCTCTAAATTGAAATCAATGGTTTGCCACTAAAAGCGAAACTCCGAACCAAAACGAGCGCAAGAAAAACCTCCCAAAATATTCATAAGTTATAGATTTTCATTATCTGATTCTCTCTCCCGAGCTCCCTTTATATATACTTTTCTCGTTACCATTTTAACTTCTCTCTCTCTCTGTCTCCCACTCTGTTATTGGTGGCATTATTGATTCGGAGTGAAAAGTAATAAAACTAATTTCTCAACTTCACAGAGCTCAGATAGGCTGGAGTGCGCTGGGCTTGGAGGTCAGTGCGTTTATTATATGGAGGGACAGAGAAAAGATGTGCAAGCGGTGATGTTAAACGACACAATTCATGATTAACCCGAACATCCATCCTCCGTTCACTCCGCATCTCCTCTCTGCACAAAACACCATTATTCCTTTGGATTTCTCCCTGAATCCGACGCCATCCCTCAAAAAGCGGAGGAGAGAGAAAGAGGAGGGAAGAAAGAAAGTGATTGTGAGCAATTGTTTCCTGTCGATAAGACTTGTTCATCTTAAATCTCATTGGCTGCGTCTGTCTTTTTTCCGCTCTGGCCCCAGTGTGCCCTCACTTACAACGGACCTGTGGGATTTCCTCCCAGAATCCTCCCCTCTGATTTAATAAAGAGCCCGAGCTGAACAAATGGAGGAGATTGAAGACTAAACGTTAATGCTGCTTACTGCCAGTTTCCCTCTATTATCACATCCATTCCTCTCTCGTTTCGTATATCTCCTTTCTGTCACTCTTAAAGCGCCTTTCTTATACTTTTCTAGAGAAATTTGAGTGTTTTTTTAACATTTCTTGCATTGTATGCCTGCTTTGGTTTTGAGAAACATTATTTTTATAAGAAAGTTAAATATATATGTAACTGAGGCCAGCTAGAGAAGTGCTATGCAGGTAAATCTCACTTCTCTGACCTTTAAAGGTGCTCTGGCGACAAACGCTAGAGGTCACGGACTTTAGCCTCCATGTTAGACCAACCAACTCCCTTGCAAAGAATCACCAGTTCGATCCCAGCTCAGATTGGGTTGGTTGCAGTAGGACCGGTGGGTTACACTTGGGGGCTCGTCCGGGATGGGAGTGAGGTTTTAGGGCGTTGAGTGTAACAGAGGTCAGCTAGTGAAGTGCTATGCAGGTAAACCTCACTCCTCTGACCTCTAAAGGTGCTCTAGCAACAGACATCCTTATTAGAGCAACCGACTCCCATGCAAAGAATCGCCAGTTTGATCCCAGCTCAGACCGGGTAGGGTGCAGTGTGTGTGTGCATATATATATATATATATATATTTCAGTCACAAAAAAGGCAAAGTGGTTAATGTTCATGGAAATTCAAGGTCATGGAATTTACTGAAATATGATGGATTTTTAAAATGTCTATTCCAGACTTTGAAAGTCAGGGAATTTTATATTTGTTTTGTCCAAGTGGTGGAATATCAGGGATTTTTTTTGTTTCTGTTTTTACTTCCCATTTACTTGTACCAAACAGTTTGTACATCTGGCTGACCAACAAAAATCAATAAAAGGGGGCTGCAGTCACAAAAAATAACAGAAGACAAAGCTGGCACAACACAGCTGTAAAAGTTCCCATGGTTATGGATTTTTCTGGAATATCATGGAATTTAAAAATGTCTATGCCAGATATTAAAATACATTGTATTTTAGATTTGTTTTGTCCTAGTCATGGAATATCAGGATTTTTTTTGTTTTTGCTCACTGTACCTTCCATTTGCTTACTGTACCTCACATGTATGTGTCATATTGTTATTGTTTAAATATTTTTCAATGCCATTATATTATTTTCCCTCTTGGCAACAGACAATCAAATGCAGTCACAAGGCTTTACCTGTTAAAATACTGTCTTTGACTGTTTTTGGTCTGCTCAGTGCTCAATCTGTCAATCAGATTTTGCGCAAAATTTTATGATTTTTAATCGGCAGTTAATGTTTGGCCTCCCCCTAACTGGGAAAAACCCCAACAATCACAAATGCATGATTATATGTTTGCAATCAAAAAATGTGGTTATAATGGAAGTCAAAGGGGCAAAAACAGCCACCTACACAACGAAAGAGTAGTCAATTTGAACAGTACACAAAAGTTATATTGAGAAACACTAATCGGTCATGTTCTCCAGCATGATTCCCCAAAGAGAGGACCGAATGAAAGAGTCACATGATCAATGTTAAAATTCCTTAAAAATCTTAAATAGTTCATTCTCTCATTGTAACTTTTCCTTGTTTTAGAAAAAACAAAACAATTTTAAATCTCGGTTTCTCCCAGTTTTCATGTTTTGACATCGGCATCAGATTGAAGCATTGTGTTTCTGTCTCTCCACAGGCCACAGAGCTCAATGACGACCGCACACCCTCTTCTGCCACTGTCACCACCACCTTCACCATCCTGCTAATCGATAAAAACGACAATCCGCCCAGATTCAACAGCTCAGAGTATCGAGTCCTCATCACCGAGCTGGCGCAAGTCGGCTTCGCTTTGCCTCTGTACATTCAGGTGGAAGACAAAGACGAGGTGAGGAGCGCACACAAATATTTCTAATAGCTGATTTCTTTTATCTTCGCCATGATGACAGTACATAATATTTTACTAAATACTTTTTTTTTTTTTATTTCTTTTATCTTCGCCATGATGATATACATGATGATGTACATAATATTTTACTAGATACTTCTCAAGATACTAGTATTCAGCTTAAAGTGACATTTAAAATCTTAACTATGGTAATTAGGCAAGTCATTGTATAATGATAGTTTGTTCTGTAGACAATTGAAATAAAAATAGCTTTAGGGTAATAATATTGATCTTAAAAATGCTTTAAAAAATAAACACTGCTTTTATTCTAGCCTAAATAAAACAAATATGTCTTTCTCCAGAAGAAGAAAAATATTATAGGAAATGCTGTAAAAAGATTCCTTACTCTGATAAACATAATTTGGGAATTATTTGAAAAAACTAAATAAAGATTCCCTGGAGGGCTAATAATTTTGACTTTGTATATTCCCTCTCACATGACTTCACTGACACACATGAATTATTCAGACAGACACGTTGGCTTTGTTTCGCCTGAAATTCCTCCGAGTAGCAGAAGCTGTTTGCAAGAGGTTTTCATGAACTCCTGACCGCTTTTCACTGATCTCCTTCATGGCTGCAGCTCCACAACAGACTCCGATCAGGCGGACGTCACCTTTCCTCACCTGCTGTCAGTCAAGCTTCAAACTAGTCAGTCTTGTGGATCTGCAGAAAATCTCAAGTCAGCAACAACATGCTCGCGTAACTCGATGCTAATTCTTTGCCATCTGTAAGCAGTTTTTGACACTGCCATCCACACATTTTGCTGGGCATTTTAGAGTCAGCATTTCCCCGGTTGTGTGTGAAAAACGGGTCCAGGTCAGTTGGAATGACTGGCTTCTTCACCTTGATCGCTCATCACTAGGTTGACCCAAGGCTAGAAATTTCTGCAATTTATTTGCTGCCGATAAATGTGGCATTTTTGCTCCACTAGCTCAGAAACAGCAATGATTTGTGGGGCAATTATTTGATGGTTTTGGTCTGTTCATTTGTTCAGAAACGCATTAAAATGCATGCAGTTACTTGAATCCTTAAGCCAGGGATACGCAAAAAAAAAACCATATATTATTAATTCATTCATTTTTCTTCAAATAAGTCCCTTAATTATCAGGGGTCGACGCAGCGAAATGAACCGCCAGCTACTCTAGCATATGTTTTACATAGTGGATGCCCTTCCAGCCACAATTCAGTACAGGGAAATACATATGTATATTGATATTATATATTATTTCCCAAATTTAACAAAGCAAAGAAATTTTCACAGAATGTCTGATAATATTTTTTCTTCTGGTGAAAGTCTTATTTGTTTGATTTTGGCTAGAATAAAAGCAGTTTTTAATTTTTTAAAAACCATTTTAAGTTCAAAATTATTAGCTCCTTTAAGCTATATATTTTTCAGATTGTCTACAGAACAAACCATAATTATACAATAACTTGCCTAATTACCCTAAGCTGAATAGTTCACCTAATTAACCTAGTTAAGCCTTTAAATGTCACTTTAAGCTGTATAGAAGTGTCTCGAAAAATCTTGTAAAATACTATGTACTGTCATCATGGCAAAGATAAAATAAATCAGTTATTAGAAATGAGTTATTAAAAGTATTATGTTTACAAACGTGTTGAAAAAAATGTTTTTGTTTTTATTTATGTAATCAGGCTCCTCTGATTAGGTTCAGAAGTTTCATTTTAAATGTAATGATAAGGTTATTAGTAAAAAAATACAAATTTTTTCATTAATGTCACTTTAGACAATTCTTAGGTTTTTAACAAGGTAGACTTTCGTCTTCTTTCTTTCTTTTCTTTTGCATCAAAACCCTCTAAATCCACTTTTTGAAACAAGACAGTGTAATTAGTTGAAAAATCACTAAAGATGCAATAAGAGATTATTTTACCAAACATAAAACACATTACACAAACTACCTGAAATTAAAAATACATCTGTCAAGTAAGTGACGGTTCATTCCACTGTGGTAACCCATGATAAACCAGGGACTAAGCAGAAGGAAAATAAATAAATCTGTCAAGTGCATTAAACAATAACATTAAAATTGACATTAATTAAATCTTAACAATCTGTTGTCATTTCTGAAATTTGGGATTTGGATTTAATGCTGCGCAAACAAACATTATGAATGCATGCTACACTTTCGACTGTACAGTGTGTTTTCTGTTTCTATGTTTTCTGCACAGAGTTTTGAGGTAAGGGACGTTTTCATTTGCCATTCACTGACAGTCGGACAGGCTCCTGCAGCTCATCAAACTTTGTCTTTTAAAATCTAAATCGAAAGTGGAACGAAACCGGCATACTTTAATGTAGAACTCTTCATATATTTATATACTGAGCATTACTAATGACTAATTTTAGTGCAAAACAAATTAATTGTTAACATTTTCATTTCGTTTATAATGCAACATCAGCACCCAGGCTAATTTTACTGAATAAATGCAGTCAACACATTAATCACTGCACGTACTACTAAGAATGTTGTAACAGATATTTTAGTGCAGAAGTAATGCATATGTTGTCAGCACACAGATTCATGTGAAGTTATTTCAGAACAACAATAATGCTCGAAAGACAAAGGCTGTAACGTTAAGCCTCAGTACACTGTCAGAGACTTGCTCAGACAAATATTTTACCACTATGATTGTGCGCACTAGAAAGCTGCTCAAAATCCTGCTCAAGTCGAGCATTTTTCAGTTACTGGCTCATCTTGGTTATCAGAAATCTCTTTTCTGCATACCTTCACTGCTTTCTACGGGGATGATATTACTCTCGCTATGAAGTTTGTCACACCTCTGCAGCTGCGCACTTCACGGTTTCTGCGCGCTTCACAGTTCATTCACAAAACATGTCAAAGCATCTATGCTTTGCAGAGGACAACAGCCAATCACATGGCTTTTCCAGTGTTGCATAAACGTGATTGGCTAGCGTCTACTCTAGGCTATTTGCATGGAGCGAACTAACTGCCATCTCTTTGAGGATTTAAAGTTCACTCAAAGTTCATGTGAAAAAATTACTTTAAATAATCCGAGGACAGTTTTTTTTCCGTGAACCACCTTGGTGTGTAAAGCTGCAAAGGTTAAACCACTCGATCTGCTCAGCATGACAAGTCAACATCAGTCAAAAAGTGTCACGACTACTCAGTGCAACCCCTAAAATATTCATATGTATGAACTCTGAACCTTTTATCTGCTCATTATCATGGGGATAATGAGGGAATAACACACACCTGGCCATGGAACAGCTTAGAAGCCAATTGTCCAATAACTTTTGGTCCCTTAACAAGTGGGAGGCACATATGCAAACTGTTGTAATTCCTACAGCGTTCACCTGATTTGGGTGTAAATAACCTCAAATTAAAGCTGACAGTCTGCAGTTAAAGCACATCTTGTTCTTTCATTTCAAATCCTTTGTTTTGGTGTATAGAGCCAAAAATGTTAGAATTGTGTTGATGTCCAAATATTTATGGACATAACTGTGTATATATCCTTGTGGGGGAGCACCTGAAGGAAACCCATGCGAACACGGGGAGAGCATGCAAACTCCACACAGAAATGCCACACACAGCCGGGGCTCCAACCAGTGACCTTCTTGCTATAAGGCGATTGTGCTACCCACTGCGCCACCATGACACTCCACCATACATTTATTATATAATATTATTATAATATGTATTCTATAAAGCTTTAAACCTAGATTAGGATAAATGCAACCAAAAATACGAAACATGAAAATCTTACATCATTTCACCTAGTCTCGAATTATTAATAAAATAAATAAAATAGTACAATTTTAAATAAAATTTAAAATAAAATAACTAAAATACAGGAAAAAACACACAAAGTACTTTAAAATGAAATAAATATATGAAATGATTGAAAAGTTTAACAAATAAAATGTGTTTTATAATGTATTCAAATGATCCTATTTATTCTTTACTATTCATTATCCTGATTGCTAAATTTACTTTCAGATATTGACAAGTTTTTTTTGTCAGACAGGTTTTCTGTTGCACAGCAGCATGTATATTAGCTGGGTGTATTTTTAGCAGATATGAAGTGTTTGATTTGTAGACAAGTGTATAAAAGCTGAGTTATGAGGCATAAATATTTACTTGGGCTGTTTATCCAGTGAAGAGCAGTATAAATGTTACAGCTTGTGAATATCAAAGGTCCACAGGGAACACTAGTCAGGGTTGGGGTTTGAACAATAAAATGCGCAGGATGTTTGCTTTCATGAGCATCATTTGCTGCGTTTGACACATTTAAAATAGGCTCATTCATTTTAGAGCTTTTACTCTGGAAGATTTAGGGAGCAACAGTATTAAAGAAACAGCAAACTCCAAATCATGTCTTTTTTTCTGTAATACATTTATTATTCCTGTTATGCACGTAGTATTGTGTTCAATATTTTTTATTGAAATCTGTTGATTCTGAATTCTTATTGGCTAAAGCACTTTCAAATCTGCCTTAATTATATAAAATCAATATCATCAAAAAGAAACTCTCTACATTCTTTCATTCATTCATTCATTCATTCATTTTCCTTCGGCTTAGTCTCCATTTCAAGAGGCCGCCACATCGGAATGAACCGCCAACTATTCCGGCATATATTTTACACATCGGATGCCCTTCTAGCCCATACACACTCATTCACACGCGCACACACACACACACGCACGCCCGCACGCACGCACGCACGCACGCACGCACGCACACACACACACACACACACTATGGCCAATTCAGTTCCTCCATTTCACCTATTGTGCATGTCTTTGAACTGTGGAGGAAACCAGAGCACCCGGAAGAAACCCATGCCAACATGGGGAGAACATGCAGACTCCACACAGAAATGCCAACTGTCCCAGCCGGGACACGAACCAGCGATCTTCTTGCTGTGAGGCGACAGTGCTAACCACTGAGCTACTGTGCCGCCCAATTTCTACATTCATCCAGTTTAATTAGCTTTTAAGTTTTGGAGATACAACATCAAATCATCACTAACTAGCAGAATTAAACAGAATGAAGAGGACCATGAGATTGATTACTGCTTCAAATTACTGGAACATACGCTGTAAAAAATATCTGTAAATTAGCGTTTTTTAGTATTTCGTGATTGAAGCTTTTATTTTTTTATTTATTTGTGCTTTCGAGTTGCATTATGGGACCTTAATCTTTCTTCCAACAACTTTTATCCTTGAAAAGTTAGAAAAAGTGACTTTTATGAACATCTTTAATAGTTAAAAGTTAAATAGTTTGAAGTGATGTATTGTCTGGTTGGTGTTGTATATTACGCTACATAAACCTTGTTATAAACTGCCTGTATATTTTCTGTTATTTTACAGACTTATATTATTTTTTTATTTATTATATTATCTCAAACTACTAAAATGTCAATTCAAGTCACTTTGGTAAACTGTAGAGTTGAATTTCCAACATTAAAAGTTGACAGAGCAGAAATCAAGCTCCTATAATGCAATTTACAACTGTAAATAAACGGAACACATTTGTAAATAATAAAATACGGAAACTGTTCATTAACAGATATATTTTTCCAGTGTAGAAAGAGAGAGTGGCATACTATTACACGGACTTGTAAACTGAACTCTGTTATTTATTTCCATTTATAAAGTAAAGCATAAAGTTGCAACATTTTTAATCATGAATACAATAAAAATAGTAATATTGAGACATATTATGACCATTTAAATTGTTATCTTTTAATATATTTTGAAAGTTAGTTCAAATAAATTCAAATGTTTTGTTTGAGGGCGATGTCTTTAACGTCAATTGCAATGTCAATTGAATACTTCCGTGTTTAACGGTTGTGCTGTAAATAATCCCTTATAGGGCACTCATTGGAAAAAATCAGTTACTAAAGGGTTACTAGGGGTTATAACCAGACTTTTGAACTTTTATATTGACTTATATTTTTTATTCATTCATTCATTTTCTTTTTGACTTAGTCCCTTTATTAATCTGGGGTCACCACTGCGGAATGAACCGCCAACTTATCCAGCATATGTTTTACGCAGCGGATGCCCTTCCAGCTGCAACTCATCACTGGGAAACACCCATACACTCCCATTCACACACATACGCTACGCACAATTTAGCTTACCCAATTCACCCATAGCACATGTCTTAGGACATGGAAATAAGAACCTAGAGTAAAGCCACGCCAACATGGGGAGAACATGCAAACTCCACACACGAATGCCAACTGACCCAGCTGAGGCTCAAACCAGCGACCTTCTTGCTGTGAGGCGAAAACGCTACCCACTGCGCCACCTCCCCGCCCTTACTTATATTTTTATGACTTAAAAAATGATCAATGAATCAATAATTTGGTTACCTTATATGTTTTTCACTTGATAAAGTGTTAAAAAGATAAAAATAGGTCAGAAGAGCATAAAGATTTAAAAAAGAAACAATACTTACAATAATTATTACGTTTGCCAGGTGGAATGTAATATAAATATTTATTAAAATGTTAATATTTTTGAGTCTTGCCAACAAAATAGAAGCCAGTTAGCAAAATGTATGAATGGCATTGGCTTTAAATATTGCAGTTTGAATGACTTTTAAAGGGGATATTTCTGATATGGGTGGCACGGTGGCTCAGTGGTTAGCACTGTCACCTCACAGCAAGAAGGTAACTGGATCGAGTCCCGGCTGGGTCATTTGGCATTTCTGAGTGTAGTTTGCATGTTCTACTGCATGTTGACGTGGGTGTTCGGGTGTTCCTGTTCCCCCAAAAGTGCAAAGGCATGCGCTATACATTTGATGCGTAAAAACATATGCTGGAATAGTTGGCGGTTCATTCTGCTGTGGCAACCCTGGATTAATAAGGGACTAAGCTGAAGGAAAATGAATGAATGAATTTCTGATATGAAGGTCATGAGAGGAATTATTGAGGTACCCATGAGGACACACAAGGGTTAATATAAGTTTTTATTTCCTCCAATGTGTATGTCTGTGTGTGTATGCGCTGCATGATAAATATATATTCAGATTTGTTTGAAAAGGTCAAGAAAAAAATAACTAGTAAAAATATACAAATTAATAAATAAATAGAAAGTCAAATGCACTCTGAATCCAGTCAGAGTTTGAGTAATCCTCATTTTATTCTGGCAAATATTATACACAAGTTTTTTCTTATGCAGAACATTTGCATAGAGTCCAAATTATACATGTATTATACAGCAGAATTAATTAGAGTAGTATATTGGTATGCTCTTCTAAACGTAGCCAGGTAATTTAATAAAGCAAGAAGTCTTTTATCACCAGCAGTGACTCCGACATTTTACTGCCTGACACTTTTGATTGGCAAATCAAAATTATATTAGTCTCCCAGTTATTTGAGTGCCTTTACCCTTCAGTCTCTGAGGGCACAGTAACCTTTGAGCAGCGGGCATTACATTTTACACTGGAAATACATGTTAGAGGTGATTTCAGACTCTGTAAAGTGCAGCTAAATAGAGAAAGCAGCTCTTCAATACAGTCAGGCTTGACTCTGATCCTTATGACTGATGAACAATAGTTTTCCAGAGTTCAGTAAACGCCTTGCCCTCTGTGTGCCTGTGTTTGAAGAGGTTTCTTGGGCTCAACTGAGTGTATTTGGAGATTGATGGTTAAGCTGTCTTTCTTTTTACAGGAATTTTTTGGCTTCAATACATCAAGCTAGTTTATTTTTGATGACAATGCACTGCCAGTCAGTTTTATTTTATTGTTATTTTATTACATATTATTTCCAGATATGATGATAATTTCTCATGCATTTTTCTCATGGTTTTTAGAAGACGAACTATATAATTGTGGATCTTTGGTGTGTAAGAAAACCTTTTACAAGAATCATTTAATGAGGTATTAAAAGGATTGCATTCAAACTGAATAAAAAGCTGTTGAATTATGTTTTATGTTTAGTGGGAATAATAAATTATTATATTTCAACATAGTGCTTTTATATTTAAATAAAGTCTTTAAATCTAATGTAAAGTTTTTACATTTCCAAAAGTATATTACTTATGATTAACTTATGAGTTTGTTTAAAAAATACATTTAGTCATTTACACCCTCTCAGTAAATAAGATATTTTAAAAAGGATTTATTTCAATATATATTTAATTATATTTTAGGGTCAACTACTGCTTCATTCACACTAACTAACATTGACTTTTCCACTGTTCATTTTATGTTTGCTGGCAGCTAAACATGTAATTGTGTGTTCTTGGAAATACAGAAGCCAGTCCTGGTGCATCTCAGTGCATAAAGGGGATGACCTCTTGCCGTGTCTTACAAAAGATAACCTAGTTTTTGATAAAATTCTAATATTTTGGTTTATTTGGAAAGTATTCTATGACCTTTTGGAGAGTCTATATCAGGGATGCCCAAACTTTTTCATATAAAGGGCCAAAAACCAAATATCATTGATAGCCACGGGCCAAAGATAAATATACTAAACTATTTTATATTGAAGTTGCCATGGGTCATTTCCTAATAAATTAATTAAAAAACATTCATTTGACTCATATTAACTAATGCAGTATAACTTTTTTTTATTATAACTTGACATAATTAAAACATAATCACATTTATAACACAGTAGAGTTCAATGCTGAATACACTAGTCAAGCAGAATCTGCATTTGCCTTGATTTGCTCACTAAAGTCTGATTAATTGACACTGTTTAAATTAAAATGTTTAATTTAAGTGAGCTGTTTTGTTGTTAAAAAAAATAAAACAAACAAATAAACGGTTCCATTAAATTTGAAATGACAATCTCTAAACCATCCCCATCATTTTCCCTATCTTGCCAGGCCCCATTTCATTAATATGTTAATAAGATTCATTCATTCATTCATTCATTCATTCATTCATTCATTCATTCATTCATTCATTCATTTTCAGCTTAGTCCCTTTATTAATCTGGGATTGCCACAGCAGAATAAACTGTCAATTTATCCTGCATATGTTTTATGCAGCGGATGCCCTTCCAGCTGCAACCCATCCCTGGGAAACATCCATCCATAATCATTCACACACATACACTACGGACAATTTAGCTCACCCAATTCACCTGTACCACGTGTTTTTGGACTTATGGGGCAAACCGGAGCTCCCAGAGGAAACCCACGCAAACACAGGAAGAACATGCAAACTCCACACAGAAATGCCAACTGACCCAGCCGAGGCTCGAACCAGTGACCTTCTTGCTGTGTAGCGACAGTGCTAACCACTAAGCCACCGTGTCACCGGTTTTATTTTATTTATATTTGGATATAGATTAATAAGATGTTAATACGTTTTGCTACGATTACGCCTCCGTCCACACTACCCTGGAGTTTTAGAGACCTGAAAATGGAGAGTTTTGAAAACGCAGAAGATGCTGTTTTGGTTTTAAAGTGATGCTGCTCCGTGTCAGTGTGGATGGGGGAAAATGGAGACATCTGAAAACACCTCAGATGGGAGGGTGGGCCAAATCAAAGGTTACCATATGCCAAATTTGGCCTGCGGGCCCTAGTTTGGGCATCTCTGGTCTAGATGATTGAACTGGGATCCGTTCTTCGTACCTTGCTTAAACGATCTAAGGTGATTTGACAGATCCTGGATCTTTTAATCTTCATACCTGTTCTCTGGCTAATTTGGTTCTTCAAACAAGTTCACGAATCAGATTAAAATGTCTGGATGAACTGATCTGATTTCACTGCATGTGTTGTGAAGGACAGATTCTTGAAATCATGATCAGCTATGCAGCGATTAGCTGACGGCACAGCAGAGTAAAGACATCATCTGATTAATATTCAATTATCCATGTGAGCAAAATTACATAACGTAAATGGCTTGATAAATATGATACGCAATAACTTTCCACCTTTGTTGTGGGCTGCAGGCTTTACACTTTCAGTATTTAGTCGTTTTACATTTAGAGGGGATTCTCTTTATTATAGTAGGCCTATTTAAGTTTCTTAATCGGTTTATAGAATAACTGGCTGTTTAAATTAATTTTGCATCAAAAAAGCAGTTTGATATCGGTATAGGTGTCTGCAACTTTTGCAAAACATCAAATCACCATCATATTAGCTGTCAAAACATGTTCATGACTGCATGAATGATTATTCCATAAAAAAATAAACCAAACAAACAAAAAAAACTGTCATATATTGTGCATGTCTATTAATAAACACAAATTGTACTAAAGCTGGTATCTTATAATAGTATGCGTTTGTATCTAAAAAGACCAGAATAATAAAGGTTCTCTTTGAACCCCTTGGGGAGAGAACCCCCTGTCACAGTTTTTGTACTTTTATTTGTTTTATTTGTACTTTTAATTATTACAGTGCAGATCGCATACGTTTAATTTCTGTATTTTTTAACCTATTGACATATTTTCGGTATTACCTTTGCTTAAAAAGACTCAGTCTAATTCTGTTTATATAAATAAGCCTACTCCCGAGCAGGTTTGAGCCACCAGACCTGTTGCTACAACAACAACTCTAAGAAGAGTTTTGAAAAACGAAACAGTCCTGGATCATGTCAAATCGTCAATAACCAAATCCAGCTAATTGAGTAATCCACGTACGAAAAACAGACCCCTGGTGGACATTGAAAGAATATAGATTAGACAAATATGTTGTTGTTGTATTATTTAATAATTTATATTTAAAACATTTTTAGTGAGTTATTTTGAGTTTATATATTGTTCTTGTTGTATTTTTTTTGCTAAACTGAAAATGTAAACCTTTGTCAATTTATAAAACAATGTTTAAAATAAAATAAAAATCGTTGTTTAAAAAAAACATCAACATTTCCAGTTCATCCACACCAACTAAACCAGAAAGTTTCTTCCTGCATTTCTTAACTTTTCCTTTGTGTTTGGTCTTCAAAGTTTTTTTTACTGCTGATGTGTATAAGTGTGTGTGTGTGTGTGTGTGTGTGAGAGAGAGAGAGTGTGTGACAGGCAGCTTTTATCTGCTCTGTAGTGGTTCAGGCAAATGGACGGGCAATTACGCTTATGGCCAGTGAATGTTGACATCCCTGCATATTGGATGGCTCTTTAAATAGCCCCCATCAGCTACAATGGCTCTCTAAGCGCTCAAAACAAAAAAAACAAGGGGTTATTTTAAACGCTGAAGTAATTCCGTCATCGATCTTGGGCTGCGTCCACCGTGTCGCCTGTGTTTCAAAGCTTTTAAGAGACACAAACGTGACAAAAGCTTTCGTCTCTCCTGGGCTGCTTGACAGTTAGTGGTTTTGATCATGGATAGAGATGTGTGTGCTGGATGGTTTGCCTTTACTGTGTGTTTTCAGGCTGACAGCAGCATCTTTGTGTAGCATATGGTGTTGTTGAACTGGGTTTTGTGTTTGGTCAGTCTAGTTTAAGCTTTGGATTTAGCTGTGACCACTATATACTTTAGACTTGAATGTTCAGATAATGGTAAAGAATTTCATTTATATTTTACATTTAGATATTTAGCAGGCACTTACAATTTAGGAGGCATCCAGCGATTCAACAAGAAGAGGCAATACACACAATTTAATTACATTTACATTACATTGACCTTTAGTCAGGGCAGCACGGTGGCGCAGTGGGTAGCGCTCTCGGCTCACAGCAAGAAGGTCGCTGGTTCGAACCTCGACTGGGTCAGTGAACATTTCTGTGTGGAGTTTGCATGTTCAACCTGTGTTGGCGTGGGTTTCCTCCGGGTGCTCCGGTTTCCCGCACAGTCCAAATACATGCGGTACAGGTGAATTGAGTAAGCTAAATTGTCTAAAGTGTATGTCTGTGAATGAAAGTGTATGGGTGTTTCCCAGTGATGGGTTGCATGGAAGGGCATCCACTGCGTAAAACATAAGCTGGATAAGTTGGCAGTTTAACCCCAGATTAATAAAGGTACTAAGCCGAAAAGAAAATGAATGAATGACTGAATGACCTTTAGTCAGTTAGCAGACGCTTATGTCCGAAGTGACTTACAATTGAGGAGGCATTCAGCGATTCAACAAGAGGCAACACACATAAGTGCTAATTTACTTCATAAAAACTTCATAAATTCATTCTTCATTTACTTTTCGTCTTAATCTCTATATTTATCAGGGGTCGCCACAGCGGAATGAACCGGCAACTTATCCACCATATGTTTTACACAGCGGATGCCCTTCCAGCTGCAACCCATCACTGAGAAACATCCATACACTTTCATTCACACACATCCACTACGGACAATTTAGCTCACCCAATTCACCTATAGCGCATGCCTTTGGACTTGTGGGGGTAATCTAAAGGCCTTGTTTATGCTGCCCTCTGATTTTAAAGGGCACCTAGGTTACCCCTTTTTCAGATTTAATATGAGGTTTTGTGTCTCCAGAATGTGTCTGTAAACGTTCAGCTCAAAACACCCATCAGATTTTTTATTAAATTCTATTTTATACATTTTTGCACCAGGAGGTGGTTTTGGTGTACTGCGCCTTTAAGGCTAGTCCTCCACGCCCACCAATTCTACGTGCCTTTCTGCGTGCTTTGGTCTCCCCCCTTGGCTGCGTCAGACAACAGACAGACATAAAGGAAGAATCTCACATTATTTTCATTAAGTGAACACAAGCAAGAGCATTTTTTTAATATTATGTTTATTGTAATTTGTAATTTTAAAGCTCTAACAAACCAATCACATGAGCAACTAACAGAAACACTAAGAAGAAGGACCACCAAAACATAAGAAAAATAATATAAATAACAAAAATACATAAAAGAATAAACAAGTAAACGAGACTCCTTCAGTTAAATGAATCGCTGAATGCCTCCTCAATTGTGAGTCACTTTGGACAAAAGCATCTGCTAAATGTAAATAGAGGGCATTTACACTTTTCCTTTTCACAATCAGATAGCTATCCGATCAGAAAAAATAACCGTATGAAGTGACCAGGCGTAAATAAATCCCCATTGTTTACTTCTGTTGTGGGAATCAAACAATGAATCATATGCTTGTAGTTGTATGTGCATATATTAAGCCAAGCTAGAAGAAAAAAATAAGACTCACATCACCTTAAAAGCTATAACAGCACTGGGATATAGTCCATTACAGCATCTCAGGCAGCGAGCTCTCAAAAGCGGATGATCGTTCAGAGATAATGAGCTGTTATGTCAGCAACCGCAGTCTGCGTCTCTTCATTAGCATTAAGGTTAATGTAGATCAGAATGAAACGCAGGATTAATGATGGTGTCAATCCGCGTGACAATCAGCCGGCTGCTAGCTAGTTCCTTTATACAACAAACTTCTTTTTTTCACATTTGCATTTGTCCTTGTGTTTACAATCGTTTGCAGATCATAAAACGGAATGATTCAGAGAAGAACGTCTCAACAAATGAATCTCTTGATTATGTTTTCATATAAGAGTCGTTTTCCCTTCTGTTTAGTGTCTGTTCATTTGGTCAGTCTATATTCAGTAAGGCCTGGAGCTACTTATTTTCCTCCTCAATTACAGCGTCCGGCCTGAGGAGCGGCGTGATGGAGGGATTTTCATAACGGAGGGATATAAAAGAAGAGAATATCTCAGATTAACCTAGAGTGCTGATGTCTTTAGTGAGGGTTGGCCTTCGCTTATCATTCTTTATTTCATGCATTCAATCTCCCGCTATTATTTTCTTGTTGGCTCTGTATTTGTTTTCCTCTGGAAGGAAACACCTCGGGTTAAATGTTTATTGAACTCTGAAACTATTTTCTCTGTCCGGATCAATTCACCATGTTGCGATCACTAACGCCTTTGCTTGCAAATGGAAAATGGTGTGTGTGTGTGTTTGCGTGTGTTTGCGTGTGTTTGCGTGTGTTTGCGTGTGTTTGCGTGTGTTTGCGTGTGTTTGCGTGTGTTTGCGTGTGTTTGCGTGTGTTTGTGTGCGTGCGTGCGTGCGTGCGTGTGTGTGCGTGTGTGTGTGCGTGTGTGTGTGTGTGCGTGTGTGTGTGCGTGCGTGTGTGTGTGTGTGTGTGTGTTTGTGTGTGTGTGTGTGTGTGTGTGTGTTAACAGTGTTTTATGTACAAATATATGCAGTGAGCATTTGTGGAGGCCGGGTGAAGTTGTCAGGTATTTGACATAAAATTTATTAAATGAACAGTATTTTTTTTTTTTTTTTTTTTTTTTATTTAATTACATTTTACAAATAGATGCAGTGAGCAGAAGTGGAGACAGAGGAAGTTGTGTGTATTTTATTTTATTTATTTATTATTTTTATTTTATTATTTTTATTTTATTTTATTTTTATTTTTTTAATTAGGATTTTATTATATTTTTTATTTTAATTATTTTATTTTATATTATTTTATTTATTTATTTTATTCATTTAATTTTATGTAATTTAATGAATTATTAATTTAATTTAATTAAAAAAAGTTTGATTTTATTTTATCTACTTTATTTGATGTACATTTTTCATTATCATTTTTATTTATATTATTTTATTCATTTAATTTCATGTAATTTAATCAAAATTTCTTTCCTTTAAATTTAATTTATTTTAGACTTTTTATTATGATTTTATTAATGTATTTATTTATTTATTTTTATTTTATTTCCTTTTATTTAGATTTTTATTATGATTTTATTTTTTATTTTATTTTAATTGATTTTATTTAGATTTTTATTATGATTTTTTGTTTTTTGTATTTTCTTTTATTCATTTAATTATGTAGTTTAATCAAATTGTATTTATTTATTTTTAATAAAATTTATTGTATTTTATTTTGTTTTATTATGATTTTATTTTATATTTTATTTTATCTGAGTTTATATTATTTTATTTTGATTTTTTTTATTATGATTTTATTTATTTTATTTTATTCTTTTAATTGCATATAATTTAAAAAATCATTTATTTATTTATTTCTCTTTAATTTAATTCAATTTAGATTTTTTTGTTATGATTTTTATTTTATTTACCTAATTTTATTTCATTTTGATTTTACATTATAATTTTTTGTTTATTTTATTTATTTTATTGCATGTAATTTAATCAAACTTTCTTTCTTTCTTTCTTTTTTATTATTATTTTATGATTATTTTATTTTTTGTATGTTTTATATTTATATATGTTTTTATATTATGTTTTTTTGTAGTTTTTTTTTTTAATTTTACAGCACAAACAATACAATCACATGTGTGACTAGCAACACCACAAACACAAAGAAGAAGGACCACCAAAACATAAGAAAAATAACATAAATAACAAAAAATCCATAAAAGAATAAATAAGTAAACGAGACTCCTTCAGTTAAATGAAGTTTTGCAGACGACCACAGCATCAAGCATAAACAGGGGGGTTAAATAAATACTTTACACACTATAACATCAGAAAAGTAATTTTATAATCAGAAGTAATCAGAAAAGTGTATTTAATAACGTTTAAATACACACAATAACATCAGAAAAGTAATAAAAACAAAAGGTGGCATATTTTTATCTCTTTAGATCACTTTATTTTTATTTTTTTTAGAAAATAAACAATAAATAAAGTAAATAATCTTTTATTACTAGTAATGCAGATACTTGTACATTAAATAAAAAAGCATTGAAATCAGACTTAGTAAGAGAACATTTTTAATAACAGCATTTTTTATGACACCAAAATATTAATTATCTGACATATTTATTTAAACAGTTTAATCAATTGCCAATGCTGCCTCCGCATACATAACTCCCAAGAAGGTTTGCTAAATTACTCCAACACACTGTTTAGGAATCTTAACGACCAAATAAAAAGTCACATTAAAACCACTACGATGCTCATAATGTTGCATAACTTTTTATAATCATCCTGAATAGTCCCCTACATCCTTCAACAGATGTACTCGAATACAGGGTCTACCACGTAGGTATGTCAGTGCCGGTGTGTGCATGTGTGATCTGATAAGAGCAAAACCCTCAAACCATCCTCTCCTTTTTTTGTGCGAGAGAGAGAGATTACGGCTAAAAAAGAAAGAGAGAAGGAGACGCGAAGAGATGGAGTGATTGTAGAGAGCGATAAGCACGGACTTGCTGGAGATAAGCAGCGAAGTAAACACACACAATAATCAATCATAGATTCTTCTCAACATTATTGCTTTTTGAGTGTGTTTGTGTATGTTTATCTCTGTGTACTGTATGTGTGTGCGTGGGCCTCTGTCTGAACTATATTTTCAGATATTTCTCCTCGTCATACAGTTGAAGTCAAAATTATTAGCCCTCCTGTGAATCAAATGATGTTTAACAGAGCAAGGAATTTTTTAGGAGTATTTCCTATAATTTTTTTTCTGGAGACGTCTTATTTGTTTTATTTTGGCTAGAATAAATATATTTAATAACATTTTAAGGTCAGTATTAGCTCTCTTAAGCAATATTTTTTTTCCAGTTCTCTACTTAACAAACCACTGTTATACGATGACTTGCCTAATTACCCTAACTTGCTTAATTAACCTAGTTAAAGCGCCCGAAATAGTCAACTCAGAGTCAAATAAATGAATCATGTAGGTTTGGATTTTTTGCTGAATGTGTCGACGTCGATACGGTACATCACTAAATATGTAGGACCGACATTTATTGACATTTATTCATCACGTATGGCAACCAAAATCTAACGTCTGATAGACATCATAGTGATAACTTCAACA
Organism: Danio aesculapii; assembly: GCF_903798145.1. NCBI lineage: Eukaryota > Metazoa > Chordata > Actinopteri > Cypriniformes > Danionidae > Danio > Danio aesculapii. Next base: position 10,151,230 of record NC_079447.1, on the reverse strand, counting down.
CAACGGTAAGCTGTAACATCGTTAGACATTGATATTTGGTTGATTTCAGGTTGGACATTGACGTCAGCCTGCTGTTGAGTTCTGACGTCAACCTGATTTTCATTTCCAAACAAACTACAACGTCACCATGATGTTGAGGTACAAAGTCAATCTGACGTCTTTGTTGACGTCTTGAACCTGCTGGGTGTCTAAGGCCATTTCGGTCATCATACAGTAAACATCCATCATTTTCTCATCAGTGACATGCATCTAAACAGTCTCTGGGTCAATGCGTGTAAAGATTTTGTACATCTTCTTGGACACTGTTTAACGCTTGCAAACAGTTTGCTGCAATTTTAAATCACCCATGTCTTGAGGTAGTTATGATGCGATTTACCTTCTATGTGCGATTTGATTGGACGGGAATCACAGGACTGATTTTTCTAATCCCCACAGACAGGAAAAAATAAAGTAATGACTGCAGGTTGAAGGAAAGTAGTGGAGTAAAAGTACCGATACTGCACTACAAATGTACTCAAGAGGAAGTAAAAGTACACATTTATAAAACTACTCAGTAAATTACAATTTCAGAAAAAAACTACTCGTTACAGTAATTTGAGTATTTGTAATTAGTTACTTTACACCACTGGACACTAGCAGAGGCGCGGGGGATCACGGGACTGATCATGATGCGAAGATGACGATCACTGACAGATGGAGATTTGGTTTGCGGGGAATAAAGGGTTAAAAACATGTTGCTTGCTTGTTTTTTTACCGATTTAAATGCGTTTCTGAACTAGCGATCCTCTGCCGTTTGTCTTTGCCATGGCCACCACCAACTGTTCCTCATACACATGCTTCACAGTAAATTTTTTAAATAGTTCAGCTTTTGCCACTGTGTGGATTAATAGTGAATGTGTGTTGTTATTATTATTTGGGGTTAGGTTTCAGAGTAGAGCATGCTAGTGTTAACTTTATTGCTTTATTGCATTCCTGCATTGGGCTCTCACATACTCTGTGCTCTAAGCGTTTCTCGCACTGAACCCAGTCGACCAATCATAACAGACTGGGTCATCGGACCAGTCAGTACAGATTAGTTTTGCGGTAAGGAGGGGTTTGGGACCAAATGAATCGCTGAACAAATCATATGGGGGTCATTGGAATAATTAGGTATAAATAAATGCACATTATAAGAAATTGAATGAGTGTTTTTTTGACTTTGCACGCATATCAGCCTGTTGTTAGAGACCACCAAAACCAAAATATGACCTTTTATAATGCAAAATAGGGGCTCTTTAAGCCTTTAAATGTCACTTTAACCCTCTACTGCACGCATTGTGATAGATCTATATATATATATATATATATATATATATATATATATATATATATATATATATATATATATATATATATATATATTGACTGTTTTTCTTTTCCTAAAATGGCTTAATTTGAAGTGCTGTAAAAAAATTAGGAAAAAAATCTTTGTAAAGGTACATTATGAAATGTTGCCCCATATGGCAACAATGTCCAACAGTGGATTTAACTTAGAAATTTCAAATTTAAATATTTCCTTATAATTAATAATTTTGTTGTTTGTTTTTTGTTTAATTGGTGTTGCAGTATTATAAGTTTTAACACAGATCTTATAAATGACACCTTATACATACTTTCCAACAACGCATATTCCAACAGCTTTCATTTATTCCATTCGTTTTTTCTGAGTATTATTGAAAACAAACATAATATTGTATTATCATGAATACAACATACAGTAAATATTAATATTTTCTCCAGTAAATATTATAACAAATAAATAATAAGTCTAATATATCCAGATGCATCAGAATAATGTAGCTACTAGCTAAAAATGTTTATATATTATACTATATACTTTACTATGCCGGTCTTATCTGCCTCAGAGCTAACTTACTTAAACTGTCTTTATCACTGCTCTTATCAAATGTCCAGTCTGCATCATTCACATCGTCACTAAAACCCATCTCATCCTCACTTTCATCTGCAGGAAGAGCCAGTTCTGTCCTTTTCTTCTTTGGTTGTGCTCGCTAATACACTGTTCCCTGTATATATCATAACTATTCAAAAGTAGTATTGCCATTAAAACTAGATTTTATCTACAATGCAAATGTCATTAACATACAACTAATCGACATTATATTCACAGCTGACCTTGCTAGCTAGCTAACCCATTGCAATATTGCACGTTCCACTATTGCACAGTGTTGCCATTGGCAACACATATATTTGATCAATTTACAAAAACTAATTTGATCAAACTAATTTTTTTGTGTTGCGAATATGTCATCATAACTTACTGGAGGTGATGTTTCAGATTTTTTTTGTGGATCTGACATGAGTTGATTCTTTTGACATTTACATACAAAATAAAATGCCAGTCTATCAGAAATCGCACTACAGAAAAACACAGCATGTCATGTGACTTAACCAGGGCACATCATTGGCTTCACTAAGGTCTTCTCTTTCCAACAAAAAGATTCAATGTTTGTCTTAAAGAAACAGTGGCAACACCATGTGGTAGAGTTTTAAGCTGAATATCTTGAAAATCTCTAGTAAAATATTATGTACTGTCATCATGGCAACGATAAAATTAATCAGTTATTAGAAATTAGTTATTAAGACTAATATGTTTAGAAATGTGTTGAAAAGATTTTCTTTCCTTTAAACAGAAATTGAGGAAAAATAAATACAGGAGGACTAATAATTCTGACTTCAACTGTAAGTTGTTTTGTCAGTTCAGTCGATGAATCTCTCCATCACTGTAACCGCCAGCTGTCTCGCTCACACATTAGCATTAGTGTTTAATCAGACCATGTGATGCAGTGTTTTGCGCTTTCTCAGATAGCGATGAGTCATCATTGAATGTACTTTCTGCCATATGTCCCGTCTTCCACTCGTCAGAAGAGAGAACGACACTAATGAGGGACTTTCTGTCATCTCTTCATTTGCTGGGATCTCTCAGTACCTGAAACAGCAATGATGATTATTGCAGAACATTTTATTGCCTTATCATGTGAAGTTTGACGTTTTATTTCGAGACCATCTGAAAGTCCCTGTCAAAGTGCACACTCACATTTGTTAGAAGAGAGGAACTTTTTGCAGGTATGATGTCTGACAGATGCTAAATTTGACTTTTTATTAGACTTAATGGAGGTATGACTTGTGATTCATGCAGGGATCAACAATAGCTAAGTATATTTCTGCGCAAAGGTGCTAATTTAAGGAAACACTCCACCTTGTTTTATGAAAAATGCTAATTTTACAACTCCTCTAAAGTTACACAGTTGAGTTTTACCATTTTGAATCCATTCAGCTGATCTTTGGGTCTGGTGGGAGCACTTTTAGCTTAGCTTAGCATCGATCATTGAATCGGATTAGACCATTAGCATTCTGCTCAAAAATTACCAAAAACTTTAGATAATTTTCCTATTTAAAGCTTGATTCTTTTGTATTTACATCATCTACTAGGCTGAGATATAATGTGAAAAGTCGCTATTTTTTTGGCCGATAGAGCTAGGAACTATACTTTCATTCTGGCGTAATAATCAAGCAATTTTGTTGCTATACCATGGCTGCAGCAGGAGCAATGACATTACGCAGCACCTGAAAATATTTCTGAATCATGTCACAAATGTCTCCATGCTTGCAAGATTTTCAGGTGCTTTGTAATATCATTGCACCTGCTTTAGCCATGGTACAGCAGCAAAATTGCTTGATTACTTTGCCAGAACGAGAGTATAGTTCCTAGACATATTCGCCTAGAAAATAGCAACGTTTCTTTTTCATCAGTCTTAATACATGATGTAACTACATAAAAGTTAAGCTTTAAACAGGACAATTATCAAAACTCTTTGGTCATTTTTGAGTGAGAGGCTAATGGTCTAATCTGCTTTAATGATCTATGCTAAGCTTAAAGTGCTCCAGTCAAACCCGGAGGCCGGCTGATTGGAGTCAAAAATAATAAAACTCAACAGTTTAACTCTGTTTTCAAAAAAAGTCGAGTGTTTCTTGAACTTGTAGGATTTGTTTTGTTGGAAACACAGAAATGTATTTGATAAACAGGTTTCCATCATCTTGTAATCAGATAAAAGCGGCAGGTTTAAATGGAGGAGTGTCTCCCTCATCTACTTGTGATTCAACTGACAAAAATGCATCCAAATATCAAGTGCAAACAGCATCTTTGTTGAAGCAAGAATGATAATGTTTGCTTTTTAGTTCTGGAATGCACAATACACTAAAATGGTCAAATCTGTCTTTACAGGGGGTGAACAGCATGTTTCAGGTGTTCCTGACGGGGAATAACTCGGATCACTTCAGCATCTCTCCCACCTCAGTGCAGGGCAGAGCGGACCTCCGCCTGCGTGTGGCCATCCCGCTGGACTACGAGACCATCCGCAGCTACAGCTTCTCTGTGAGTGCCAAAAAATTAAATATGTATCCCTTAGAACTTATTTTTTTTAGATCTCAAATATTCAGAGCTTTTAAAAGAAGTCTTTTTATCACAGTGGGTGCATTTATTTAATCAAAATACAGTAAAAACTATAATGTTTTGAACAGCATTATTGATGATTTGCTGCTCAAGACATATTTCTTATGCTTTGTAATGTTTTTTTTTTTCGCATCAGCAATATTTTTCACTAGAGAAAAGTTCAAAAGAATTAGTTTCTTACACTCAAATTACTTTTGCTGCTTGTTTAAACTGCTTATTTAAAATAAGTTGAAACAACACATTTCTTAAGTTTTTTTTTTTGGGACAACCTAATTGGTTTAGGTTTAATCCATTAAAATTTGTAAAAATGATTGAGGTAACTTAATTTATTTGTGTTGGGACAGCATGAAGGAATTTTGTGGAACCCAGCATTTTTTACAGTCAAATAAATAAATAAAGCATTTATAATGTTTATAAATGAAGCGTTTATATTTATATTATGCAAAGTGGAATATTAGACTGATAGCAGCAAATAAAGCAGAACTTCTAACACCACCACATTACAAAATAAGATAAATATTAGCGTTAGCAAATAAATAAAATAAAAATGACTTAAATATTAATGTCAGATCAGTATTTAAAATCCCAGAGAATATTTTTCACAAGATCCATAAAATGTATTTTTTGGAGTAAACCATCAGAATATCCATTATGTCAGGATTGTGGGTTAGGGAAGGATCAACAATGGCTATTTATTAATAAAAATAAACAAAAAGCAACAAAACAACCCAGAGGGGGAAAACATTACCATAAACAAAACTTGACTGGGCTGGCAGGGAAGAGCAAAGCTGGACAAGACTAGACCAACCTGATCTCACCAGAAAATGTAAGTATTTTACGTTTTGTCAGTTTAGTTGCTAATTCGTACAAGTTCAAGTTCAGTCTTACAAAAATGTATGAATTTAAAAAGGACCAAACTCCACCCCTTAACCCGACCATCATTGGGTAATGAGCAGATCGTATTAAATTGTACAAAGTAGATCGTACAAATTTATACGAATTAGCCACTGAATCAAAAACTTACGAATTGCCTTGAAATTGCGTTTGACTAGACAGGATACTGGAGGCATGACAAATGATGACGATGGCACATGACAGCAGACATGAGGAGAGCTATAAGGAGAACACATTAACAAACAAACAGGTGAACAGAATAAACTAATAATGGGATAACAAGATGGGACAGATTAGACAACAGACAGGAGAGCACATGGCACAAGGAGACAACACAAGTCATGTGCTCACTTGAAACAGGAGTAGAACATGCAGCCAATGAGAGCACCCATTAAAGGTGCAGTATGTAAGTTTGACACCCAGTGGTTGAACTAGGTATTCTATTCCAGGATAAAAACACGCAGGCGCAGGTTACCAGATTGAGGACCAACAGGAGCGAGCCCGAATGTCAAGCCAAAACACTGATTTAAGGCTGATTTAAACCATGTTCTAAATAAAAGCAACGGCACAAGATAGAAGGAATGTTTTCATATTAAAATGAGTTTTTGTCCTAAGCAACACCTAAAATGTATATTTTTAGAAATGGTTTCTATTATAAACTTGACATGATCACCTCAGGTAGACCTCATGTGCTTTATTCAGTGTTAAATGCTAATAATATGAGTTTGAATGCCATTTCACATGACATTTATTGCCATTCTACTGAAAGCAGCAGCAGATAGTTTACCTTAGATCTTGAACATAAAATAAACTGTTTGAAATAATGCAAACCACATATCAGTGATTCAGCATCTACATTTAATAATGTTAAAGAGGTTTACGATGTATTAATTTGAGTATAAATCTTACCATTTGTTGCAAGCATTCCTGATTGAATAAATGAAATGCACAGTTTTCCAACAAGGCAACCCGGGGTGCTGAAATATAATTGACTAAACTGGCAGTGGGCAGGTTAAAGAGACCAAAACAAAGACAGACGTTCCGGCACATAACGCACATTTTCAAAGAAGAATGTCTGATTTCAACATTGTTTTCAGATAAACAAGAATGTTAGCATGTTTCTTAAATATCTGCAAACATATGATGGTATTTTTTTACGTTAAAAGAGTCAAAAACTTGCATACAACACCTTTAACTATAAAACAGGAACCAACTTGACTGAAGCGCTGAAGCATTATAGAAAAAACCCAATTGCACATACTGTGTATATATATATATAAAGCAGGACTTGATTGAATCTGTTGGCAATTATATATAAATAGCGCACTAGAATGGAACAGATAAAATTACAGAAACAAGCTTTTGTTGCCTTTGAAATATCTTCCGCTGATGAATCATTCATAAAAAGGCTGGAAATTTGTCCTGCATAGAGTCCTTTTACATTTTCTTTTGTATCTTAAAAGATGTGTGCTAAAATCAGTTCTTGGATAAGAGGCACTTGTTCGAATTTATCTGGATAATTTAATATGAGACATAAATAATATTACACATTGTATGGACAACAGTAATTCTCTCTAATTTCTCCAGTGTAATCAATCTGTGCTATTTTAGCATTTAGAATGAGGATCATGCCAGGATAGAGTTATATGGAAATTAAACTGCGATTTCGAATGGAGAAAATGAATGGAGCACACTATAGAGAGAGAGAGAGAGAGAGAGAGAGAGAGAGAGAGAGAGAGAGAAAAAGCAGTGGTGTCGTGCTGCTAGAGTTGAGCTGTGTTTCTGTGCTTGATTCAGTTTAACTGGCTGGAGCTGCTCCCTACAGCGATAGACTTACTAGCTGAACTGATAAATGACTGCAATCTCCAACACTACAAAACACACTCAGAAACTGTTGTAGACAAGAAAAGGAGATCCCTTCAAACAGGCAATACCTCAGCCTGAATTCTTTCAAGCATCTGTTCCAATTCATTTAATGGTAAAGACTTAAAGGGACAGTTCAACTTCGGAATGTAAATTTGCTGTTATGTTGCTCACCCTCAGGCCATTCAACGTGTTACAAATACATCAGGGCCTTTTAAAGCGAAACAATCACTCTGTGATTGAAATGGAACTTTATTTACTATAGTTTTCCTTAATGCTCCACATAAGCGCATTGTTGAGTTAACACTTAACTGACACTGTTTGTTGTTCATCAAAATAACGCTTGTCTTTATACTGGATGCGGCAACCCCTTTTAAAGAGTAGATTACATTTGTGTATGTGATCCCAATGGGGGAAACTAAATTATATATATATATATATATATATATATATATATATATATATATATATATATATATATATATATATATATATATATATATATATATACACACACACACACACGGTGCATCCGGAAAGTATTGATAGTGGTTCACTTTTTCCACATTTTGTTATGTTACAGCCTTATTTTAATATGGATTAAATTCATTTATTTCCTCAAAATTCTACACACAAAACCTCATAATGACAATGTGAAAAATGATTTTTTAAATTGTTGCAAATTTATTCAAAATAAAAAACCTGAAAAATCACATGTACAGAAGTATTCACAGCATTTGCTCAATACTTTGTTGATGCACCTTTGGCAGCAATTACAGCCTCAAGTCTTTTTGAATATGATGCCACAAGCTTGGCACACCTGTCTTTGGGAATTTTTGCCCATTCCTCAGTTTTGCCCAGTCTGAGATCAAGAGCACTATGAAGCAGGTTTCCATTCAGGATGTCTCTGTACATTGCTGCATTCATCTTTCCCTCTATCCTGACTAGTCTTCCAGTTCCTGCTGCTGAAAAACATCCCCACAGCATGATGCTGCCCCACCATGCTTCACTTAAGGGATGGTATTAGCCTGGTGATGAGCGGTGCCTGGTTTTCTCCAAACGTAACGCCTGGTATTCACTCCAAAGAGTTAAATTTTAGTCTCATCAGACCAGTGAATTGTGTTTCTTATGGTCTGAGAGTCCTTCAGATGCCTTTTGGCAAATTCCAGGCGGGGAGTGGCGTCTGTCAGGCCACTCTACTATACAGGCCTGATTGGTGGATTGCTGCACAGATGGTTGTCCTTCTGTAAGGTTCTCCTCTCTCCACAGAAGCATGCTTAAGCTCAGACAGAGTGACCATCGGGTTATTGATCACCTCCTTGACTAAGGCCCTTCTCCCCTGATCACTCAGCTTAGATGGCCGCCCGCTCAAGGAAGAGTCCTGGTGGTTCCAAACATCTTCCACGTACGGATGATGGAGGCCACTGTGCTCATTGGAACTTTCAGAGCAGCAGAAATGTTTCTGTAACCTTCCCCAGCCTTGTGCCTCGAGACAAGCCTGTCTCGGAGGTCAACAAACAATTCCTTTGTCTTCATGCTTGGTTTGTGCTTTGACATGCACTGTCAACCCTGGGACCTTATATAGACAGGTGTATGCTTTTTCAAATCATGTCCAATCAACTGAATTTAACACAGGTGAACTTTAAGCTGCTGAAACATCTTAAGAAGGATCAGTGGAAGCTCAATTCAGACTCTAGAGCTTCACGGCAAAGGCTGTGAATACTGATGTACATGTGATTTATTTATTTTTTTCAGCTTTTTTATTTTTAATAAATTTGCAATAATTTCAAAAACTCTTTTTTTCACATTGTTATTATGGGTTTTGTGTGTAGAATGTTGAGGAAATAAATGAATTTAATCCATTTTGAAATAAGGATGTAACAGTAACAATATGTGGAAAAAGTTAAGCGCTATGAATACTTTCCGGATGCACTGTGTATATTTACATACAATAAGGTTATTAAGTTATTGATCACCCTGTGAATTTTCAGAATCTCCTACTAAGAAATCATGGAGGGGTCTAGAATGCATAGGTGCATTTCCACTGTGAGAGACACAATCTAAAAAATAAAAATCCGCAAATCACACTGTATGATTTTTTTAACACTTCATTTGTAAATTACGGTGTCAAATAAGTATTTGATCACTAGCTCAAAAATATTTAATAATTGGTACAGAAAAGGTCAAAAGGTTCCTGTAGTTCTTCACTAGGTTTGCACACACTGCAGGAGGGGTTTTGTGTTAAGATTAAACTTTAAAGTTAATTTAAAGAGAATTGTGGAGTTAAACATTTTTACTAATTTTGTCTTCAGGAATTTTCGGTTGGGGCTAAGAGAGATTTTGTGTTCCTGTTGTGTGACAAATTCAGAACACATATTTTTAATATAAAATAATATATTTACACACACACACACATACACACATGGACACATACATACACACACACACATACACACACACACACACACACACACACACACACGCACACACACACACACACACACACATACACACACACACACACAATAATATAAGAACCTGTGACTTAGAATTCATAAACCACCGATGACCATAGTAAGTAACTTTAAGGCAAAAGGTCTCTCATTTATAAATATATCATGTAACATAGTAATTGTATCATCCCTTTACACGTTTGCCCTCAATACGACACATTAAGGTTTTTCATACATAATCATTGTCAGAAATGAAATACTGCATCTCAGAGACGTAAAAGTCTCATAAAAGTGAGATATAAAGCAGACACTTTAGATGTAATAAATTGCTTCTACTCTGAAACCTAGTGAGCTGCTTTTCTGACATAGGAAGCTGTCGACTAAGGCAGAATTCTAACTGAAATGAAGCCTCATGACTGATCTGTTTTAGCTTTTTCAGTTGTCTTCTATGTAAATTCACAAGTGAATTGCACAGGTTTATTTTACAATTTTAGATTAATACATCCGGTGTAATTTTAAACTAATATATCTGTGTTTTTGGTGATTTATTTACTTATTATTATTATTATTATTATTATTGTTGTTGTTATTATTATTTTTGTTATTATTATTATTATTATTATTATTATTATCATTGTTATTATTATTATTATTATTATTATTATTATTATTATTATTATTTGTGTTATTATTTTTGTTATTATTATTGTTGTTGTTGTTGTTGTTGTTGTTATTATTATTATTATTATTATTATTATTATTATTATTTCCTTACAACATTACTTTTTATAATGTATTTTTGGTCACAAATACATTCAGTCATGTCAAGAATGAGAGTTTCTCCTAAATAAATAAATGAGAAAACATTAAAATAATACAATAAATACAGATTTTATTTTTCTGTGGGGCCAATTATTATTGTTATTCACAAACTTAAAACATGCATGTTTTTTTATTTTAAATGTTTTGTATTGTTTATTTATTATATTTATTATACTGTTTTTCTCCAGCTGTATGCGAATGAGTCTCTATCAGAGCATGTGGGTTTTGCTCGAGTCTTCATCGACCTCATCAACGAGAACGACAACAGGCCGATCTTCAGCCAGACTCTTTACAACATCAGTCTACCAGAGAGCATTGAGCCCGGAGCATCTCTGCTGCAGATTAAGGTGAACAAAAACACAGATCATTTTCTCCAGGTGTCTTAGAACTACAGCATGTGATGATGTTGAACATAACCATCGTTGAGTGCTGTATGATTTTGGAAATTTGGATTGATTGTGGTCATAAAAATGGATTTTACTACATGGAATCTTGGCAAATTTGATAGTCCTTTAAATCTGAAATATATGTTTTTGAGAAAGTCGACTACAGTTTTTTCTACCAATAATCAGGCACATTTTACATTTGTGGTGTTTTGAGCTTCTGTTGTGTTGCTATATGAGAACATTAACTTCATATTTAGAGCTATTCTGAAAGTCACTTGTTTGAATTATTACTAGCATAAGCCAGTATATACAGACAGAATCTTTATGAAAGCCTGTAAAAACTTGGAATGTATTCCAAGCCCAGTGGAATGTATTTCTCATGCAATGTGTTATTATTTCCAGTTACCACCATTTCTGATACAATTTGTTTAGTAAATTATACAGAGGACACAGAATAGAATCCTTTTACTTTGCACAAATTGCAATGGAGTTTAAATGCGATGTATATTGTTAAAATTGTGTAAATTGACTTGAATAAATATTGTAGTTGATTATTGCAATTGGATTAAACCACTAAAACAGAACTCAAGAAAATCTGAATACACACACACCCACAATATTTTAATTTTTAACTTAAAAATGTAATACTTTATTTTTAAATTGTGATTTTCATAATTGTAATTAATTAGGCATGTTGTTTGATTACTAACAATTAACTAAACCATTCAATTGAAACCCATAAAAATACTAAATGGAATACAGTGGTCCCTTGCTATAATGCGGTTCACCTTTCACAGTTTTGCGGATCTTTTTAGTGCAATTTGACATGTTTTTTTTTTTCACAGCGCATTGTGTTCTGCGTCCTAATTGGCTGTAGACCATTGTCAATCTCCTCAGTGTCTCCTGTACAGTACAGAATGCGTTCAGCTTGCCAAATTAGCATAAATCTTTGAATGCTAGCAGTGTGAGTTCCAACAAGGATGCAAAAAGGGTTGTAACTCTCCACAGCAAGACCATCGTAAAGAGGGTCGCCCACGGGATATGTCGCGCCACCCAGCGCCATGTATTTTAGAATTTTAAACATAGGTTTACATCAGGATACACATACCTGCGCCGCAAGTCGGCGGCTGTCTGTAGTGCCCAGCTACAACTCAGGACACCGTTTATATTTCTGCCCCGCCACAGTGCGTCATCTGACTTCGCCATCTAATTTCATTTTAAATAACATGTGAATGCGCGTCCGGTGTGTGTTACTTCCATCTGTCATGTGCGCTGCGCATCTGGTGTGCGACCCCCTTAAGGATGGAATCTGCTTTAGCTTTGTGGATCAGTGACTGCAGTATAAAGAACATTACGCTGAATGCCAAATTTATTCGCACAAAAGCTAAAAAGCTTTGTGAACCTTTTGCTGACAGCGATGAATGTTTGTGCCTGACAACAGGTTTTGATCTTTGGTTTTATCCTATAATTCTGGAGTTAATTTTCTATGGAAGTTTGAACTTTGAGAGTGTTTGAACAAGAGAGGAAAGTGTGAAAATGTTAATGCCTGTCTGAGAAAAAGTGTATAAAGTGTGTAGTGAGGGGTTTTACAGCCTTAAAAAGTCTGTAATTCATTCCTTCATTCATTTTCTTTTCAGCTTAGTCTCTTTATTAATCAGAGGTCGCCACAGCGGAATGAACCGCCAACTTATCCAGCATATGTTTTATGCAGCGGCTGCCCTTCCTGCCGCAACCCATTACTGGGAAACACCCATTTACTCTCATTCACACACATACACTACGGACAATTTAGCTTACCCAATTCACCCACAGTGCATGTCTTTGGACTGTGAGGGAAACCGGAGCACCCGGAGGAAACCCACACCAACACGAGGAGAACATGCAAACTCCACACAGAAATGCCAACTGACCCAGCTGAGGCTTGAACCAGCAACCTTCTTGCTGTGAGGCGACAGCGCTACCCACTGCGCCATCGCACCGCCCCCAACATCTATAATATTTGCTGACTACTTCGCAGATTTTGCCTATTGCTGTTTATTTTTAGAATGTAACTACCATGATTAATGAGGGGCCACTGTAAAACAAACTTTTCAGTCAAAGGATTTTAGGATTTATAAGACCATAAAGATCTCAATTTTTACTTTTAATAAATTGGTCCTATATTTTTTGTTTCATTTGTAAAGTTTAAACATTTTATTTTAGAACTCCTCAAAATTGAGGAAAATAAGAATGGATTGGAGGACAAAAACGGAGGATTTGGTAGGAACTTTCCCTTGTGCAGGCGTGATGATACATTATGATGTTGGAATCCTCATCTACAACTCTCTGACGTGTAAGATCCCTCTTGCTTTCTGCCGTCACGTCATTTATTTGATTTCAGCACACAGACTGTTGAAGGTCATCCCACACCACCAGTATAAATCTCTGTGAACAACCACATGCAGCTCATAAATTCAGCCTATTATCACTCTCTCTCTGTCACTCTCACCGCTGGACTCTATGGAGATCAATACTGATCCATTCACCGTCCGGCTGCTGGATTCTGTGCTTCCTGATCATAAAAACTAATTCTTTATTATCAGGAGCAGTTCAAAAGCTCAAATGTGTAGAGAAAATCTGAAACGAGGCTGGGAAAAGCTGCAAGAACAATGAATCACTTTTTTCCTTTGTAAGGCAAAACACTATGGGTGAATAAAGTAAAAAAAAGGATAATATCACCATACTTCCCTATTTGATTGATTACATTAAGTACTGCAAAAAATAGTAATACAAATTTCTAAATGGCACATTAAAATATGCTAATTATGCATTGTTTATTTAATTATGTGCTACTTTGTATACATTTATAGCACAAAAGTCTGAGCGTTGCTTAATGTCAGGTTCAAAATTCTGGTTCAATTTTTATTTTTTAAAATATTACTGTTAAGAGAGGATTTTTGGAAGCCTATTTATCACTTCATAATTCGCAGAAATATTATATGTAGAATAAAAAAAATTATTAAATTAAAAAATGAATAAATAAATATGCATGGATATATCTAGTTGTAAAAACCTATAGTTGGCGGTTCATGCCACTGTGGCGACCCCTGATAAATAAGCCACTAAGCCGAAAAAAAATGAATGGAAAAACCTAGAGTGTAAAATTTGGCATAAGTGTTGCAGAAATGCCAATTATAATAATAATGACTAATTAAAATTAAGTGTTACTACTAATAGGGTCATGTTATGCTAAGTTTTCCTAAACATTTAGAAATTAAAGTGTGTGATATATGAAAAAACTTTAACTTTTAAGTTTTTAAAGGCTTTTTTTTCTGAAAACCAGCAATTATATGTTCACTGTGACACAAATGTGGCATGTCATTAGGACTGATTTGCAAGCTAATGCAGATTTATGAGGTAAAGTATGCATATTATGGTCAGTTTTTAAGGCTCTGGTCATTTTAGTTTGACTCTATTACATTATAACTGGATTTCTAAGGGATAGAAGCATGATATGACCCACTTTAAAAGGGCCAAAATTGAAAAGAGGATTTTCTTTGCTGTTTTATAACTAAGGTTAGCCAAGACAGACCTAATTTGCATACTGATGGCAGGTAAAGGTGGATATGGTAGTTTCATAAAAGGGTCAGAGAGAGGGTGGAAAATGTAAATTGCAATATTTTGATGTACATATAAGTGGGTTCATGCAAAAATTAAATGAGTCTCTTTTTCAAGTAGTTGTTGAAGTCTTATAAGTAATCACCATAATTGTCATTTTCATAACATCCTCGGTGCGGATGTACAACTTTATTTGTCAGTATAAATATTGCTGCAATGCAAAATGGAACTTAAAATATATCTGTTAATGAACAGTTTCCGTATCTTGTGATTTACAAGAGTTTTCTGTTTATTTATGGTTGTGAATTGCATTGTGGGATGTTGATCTCTGCTATGTTGACTTTTGATGTTGGAAATTTAACCGTACAGTTTAACAAAGCGACTTTTATTGACATTTTAGTAGCTTGAAATAATGTATAAGAGATAATATATAGAGAATTAAGTCTGTAAAATAACAGAAAATGTTCTGGCAGTTTACTACAAGGTTTCTGAAGCGTAATATACAACTCCAATGCAAACAATATATCACTTTAAATGATATAAAATGTTAAAAGGTTAAAAGTTGTTGGTAGAATGATCAAGGTCACATAATTCAATTCAAAAGCATAAATAAACGGAAAAATAAAAACATGAATCACAAAATACAGAAAATGACTAATACGGATATATATATTTTTTTACAGTGTACAGTAATTTCATATTGGGAATTGTTGTATTCTCAGTTTCGTATCTGTTTTAAAACAGCAATATTACAATTGATATAAAAATGTTTAGCAACTTTAACATTGTGAAAAAGAGAAGAAACGAGCGAAATCTAAAATGGACAAATGTCATTTATTTTTAAAAAAAGTTAAAATTTCTACAGAAATTGTGCACTTATTCATTATTTGTTTACTTTATGCGTTAATATATTCCTTCATTTAGCATTGTAATGTTCATTTCATGACCTATCCTCAAAAATCTTTATTACTTTTTATTTTCCTTTTTGATCTGTTTTTATAATCACCATAATCTTATGACATTCTCAGTGTTATAGTACATTTTTTTAAACATTTTTTTTACATTTACTTACATAATTTCATTTTTTCCCACAAAAATTGTGTCATTTTTGCGTTACTGTAATTAAAGGGATTATATTCAATTTCTTAAAAGAAAAATATTTAAAAAAATAATAATAATAAAGCCAAAAAATTACTGGTTGCTATAACTACTGTTGCTATATTGCATACCTTCCTTTCTTTTTTCTTTCCTTTTATTGGGACCTTTCTTAAATATAATTAATTGAAGACCAATATTATTAGTTTTTTTCTTTTCTTTTTATAGACACAATGTATATCCCAAAAGGAAAATGGGTAATTAATGTCATATATTCCACTAGGCCCACATTAAATCTGCGTACGCAGAAATCTGTAGATTTATGCAGATTTTTAGCCCTCATTGAGTCTGTATATTTACTTGAGTAAATGTGTGTAAACTTATATTTATTCCGTTTTTTTTATTAATTTTTAGTAATATTATTGACTAAAATGAAAATATTGATATGATTTATTTACATTACAGTTTCTAAATACATATTTTCTGTCTTAAAGTAGATATATCATATGAGAGACTTGCTTTGTTTACCAATTAAGCTGATCTAATTGCATTCTCATAGTAAACATTAAAGTTGCAAAGGTAATAGTTTTTTTCATATTTTAAGTTTTTTAGTTATGATACTCCTAAAATCATTCTGCATAAATCCGCTAATTTATTTTTACAAAATTCTGTGCAGAAATAGCAAAAATGTTTGCAGATTCTGTCTGGCCCTAGCATTCATCTTTTTTCAGTTCAATTCATCTTTATTTCTATAGCACTTTTACAATGTAGATTGTGTCCAAGCAGCTTCACATAGAAGATTATAGTAAATTGGAACAGTGTCAGTCCAGTTTTCAGTGTTGGAGTTCAGTAATTAGTAATAAACCAGTTGTTAATAGCATGCATTGTGATAAATTAAAGGGTTACCCAATATTGTTTTCTGTTTGAACACAAGTGTAGTAGACTGAGTGTAGTGAATGTGCATCAGTAGCTCAGTTCTACATCAGTGATTGAGTCTTTTATGTGGATAAATGCCGTCGGCTCTGTGTCACTGCCTCGCTCAAGACACCAAATGGCATGTGAAGTCAATAGAGTGCTAACTTTACCCACAGTGCCCTCAGGAGAAGCCCAAACACAGCTATGATTACTCACCGTCCGCTCTTTTCTTTCCTCTGTTTTTCTAATATCTCAATTCCCTCTTTTCTGCTGCAGACATCAGCTTTAAACAGCCGGCTGATTCCTGCGTTTTCTTCACCTAAACCTTTAACACTGTTCTTGTGAAGCGCTGGCTGTGATTTCCTTCAGGAATGCAGATGTAGTTGTTGTCTCTACCTCCTATTTTGTCTCGGGGTCGATGGTGAGATGCTCTGTTTGTGTGTGTGTGTGTGTGTGTGTGTTAAACAGATGTTTGGGCTGCTGTTAATGTGCTGCTGTATACACATTACAGCTTTATATGGAAGAAAAACACACATACTATGCACTCACACACATGCATATGTTTCGACAGACACTTTAACATTTACATTACAGTTCTGACAATTTCTAATGGCTGCTCCAGTTTCTCTTATCTCTATCGCTGTAATTCATCAATTAAGAGACAATGCTTCCCTGCATTGATGAGTTCTTACAGCAGTTGTTGATGAATTATGGTAAGGGAAAACCTACAGTAGCACTTGTCCTGAATGAGTTACGGGAATTATGGGTCTTCCGGGGAAAAAAATATAAGATGATCAGACGACAAGTAAATTAGATCGCGTGTAAAAAAAAAAAAGAGTTCTACAACTTTCCTTCGGCTTACTGCCTTCTTTATCAGCGTTCGCCACAGAGAATTAATCCACACTGTTCATTTTTGGGGGTGGGTGAGAATGGGGGACCTCTAATAGTATCTCCCCCAGGCTGTCAGTGGCTGGCAACTTTAAAAAAAACAAGGCGAGGAAAGAGGTAATATGTTTGTGTCCCGGACGAGCCCCCATTAAATGTTACGACCCTTAATGGAAATATGTCTAGGAAATTAAAAGGCGTAACATTGAGATGACCAAAAGAATCAACTAATGGTAAAGGTGGCAAGAGAAACACAAAACAAAAAGTTAGCACCGCAAAAGATTTATTGCTCCCACAAACCATATATTTAAAATATGTGCAAACAATAATAATATAATAATACGTTTGAAAAACCAAGACAAATGGGACAGGGAACTGAAAGTTGCGCTAAGAGATTTAACAAAAATATTTCCTTTATCTCCTCCCAATCCTCTAAATAAGAAAATAACAATATGAAAAGAAAAAGTCTTCAGCGCAGATGCGCCCTGAACTTACACTGACTAAAAAACAAAAATACAAATTAGCGCACTTCGCTAACTAGTGTGTTTAACATTAATAATCCTGCAGTCAAGGTATGTACATTTGAAGTCAGAATTATTAGCCCCCCTGAATTATTAGCCCCTCTGTTTATTTTTTCCCCCAATTTCTGTTTAACGGAGAGAAGATTTTTTCAACACATTTCTAAACATAACAGTTTTAATAACTTATTTCTAATAACTGATTTATTTTATCTTTGCCATGATGACAGCACATAAAATTTGACTTGATATTTTTCAAGACACAGCTTTATATATTATATATATAATATATATAATATAATATATATTAATACAGCTTAAAGTGGCATTTAAAGACTTAACTAGGTTAATTAGGTCAACTTGGCAGGTTAGGGTAATTGGACAAGATATTGTATAACGATGGTTTGTTCTGTAGACTATCGAAAATATATATACTGTAGCTTAAAGGGGCTAATAATTTTGACCTTAAAATGGTTTTTACAAAATTAAGAACTGCTTTTATTCTTGCCTGAATAAAACAAATAAGACTTTCTCCAGAAGAAAAAATATTATCAGACATACTGTGAAAATTTCCTTGCTCGGTTAAACATCATTTGGGAAATATTTAAGAAAAAAATAAATTAATTAAAGGGGGTGTAATAATTCTGACTTCAACTGTATGTCACGTCACTTATGCTGTTCCAGCAATCCCTTGTCTCCAAGTCATCGCAAGTTTTGAATGAAGCATTAGCCGGCTAAAATGTGCAAAATACACAACATCCGTTGTGAACTCAGATATTACAAAACAACTTTAACAACAGATCGTTCCAACAGATCTACTCAAAATCAGCATTAGTACCAAGCTAAAAACATACGGACACCACAAAACAGGCAACGACATACTAAACGTCAAACAATAACAGCTAATCTCTTCCCGTTGCCGCTTCAGATTTAAAGGTCTCTGCGCTGGTCGTGATTTGCAGAGAGAATACGAGTTGTCATAGACTTAATTATAATTGACAGTTCTATCAGCAAATAGTGTTTCGAATGTTAGAGAGAGAGAGAGAGAGAGAGAGAGAGAGAGAGAGAGAGAGAGAGAGAGAGAGAGAGAGATGCACAAAATACAGTGTACGATTTGTAATAGTAATTATAGTTTTACGTTTTTTGAACTTAGCATAGTAAAATAAAATCAATTTTATTTATTAAGGACAATAAAAACAACAGTAGTTGAGCACTATGCTGTACAAAATTTCTGCTAAAAAAATAATAAACAAAATAATTTAAAAAATTCAGACATTATTTGCTCGACCTAACAATGCATGCCTTTCTATTTTCTTCCTTTTTTAAAGTCTATAATTAATTGAAGACCAGCATTTTTTGCTTTTTTCTTTCCTTTTTTATAGACAAATTATTTCACAAAAGGAAAAAGAAAGTGTGTAATTAAAGTAACATATTCCAAGTGTTCTGGGGGATCGATAGGTTTTGTTGAAAAGAAAACTTAATATATTATTCAATGAAAAATTTGAGCTTAATCTGTTCGCAAAACTGTACATTAATTAAACTTTTCGTGCAACAGTTGACAATAAATCCAGAGAAAAAGCACATGAGAGCACTGTTTTAACAAACCACAAATCACAATGCATAGAACACTCGGTATATTGCATTAGAACAACACTATTATTACATTTTTTTTAGTGTTCATATTTTTTTAAAGCTCTAAGGAAAGCTGAATGTTTCAGAGCCTCGTTAGTCTGAGTGCTGGAGCAGATCATTCTGTCAGAGCTGATTGTTCTTTAAATGCTGTTTTTAGTCTGTCTTTCAGCTTAATCTGTGCCCGGGAACTCAGCCATAAGAGCTTAGACTCTGAGTAGCTGGATTGTGGGCTATGAGTGTGTGAGAGTGTGTGTAAGAGCACTGGAGACACGTTTACTAACAACACAAGAACTCACACTTCCATCGCATCTATCTATCTATCTATCTATCTATCTATCTATCTATCTATCTATCTATCTATCTATCTATCTATCTATCTATCTATCCGTCTGTCCGTCTGTCCGTCTGTCCGTCTGTCCGTCTGTCCGTCTGTCCGTCTGTCCGTCTGTCCGTCTGTCCGTCCGTCTGTCTGTCTGTCTGTCTGTCTGTCTGTCTGTCTGTCTGTCTGTCTGCCTGTCTGTCTGTCTGTCTGTCTGTCTGTCTGTCACTGTCTTTGTCTGTAACTCTGTCATTCTGTTCGTCTGTTCATCTTTTCGTCTGTTCGTCTGTTCGTCTGTCTGTCTGTCTGTCTGTCTGTCTGTCTGTCTGTCTGTCTGTCTGTCTGTCTGTCTTTGTCATGTCCGTGTCTGTCTGTAAGTCTGTCACTTGGTTTGTCTGTTGTTCTCTCTGTCATTGTCTTTTTGCCTGTCAGTTACTCTATCTGCCTGTCTATTACTCTGTCTGTCATTCTGTCTGTCTGTGACTGTCTGTCTGTCTGTTTGTCTGTCACTCTGTCTGTCCATGTTTTGTTCTGTCTTTCACTCTTTCTGTCTGTATTTGTGTCATTCTCTCTTTCTGTTTTTCTGCAGTTCGGTCTGTCTGTCTGTCTGTCTGTCTGTCTGTCTGTTTTTTTACCTATCAAAATGGCATTTTTAAAGCACTTCTTTTTTTATACAACACAGTACCAAGTAGTAAAAATACCAAGTTTCAAAACGAGTAAGAAATCTATATTTGGAACCATTAAACAATCTATTGTCTGTTCGTCTTATCCATTCTTTCATTCTATTGGCCTGTCTTTATAGTGTTCTACTGTTCTACCATTCTATGTACATGCAGTACATGTCAGTCTATCTACAGTATATTTAGGATATATAGTTTGTCTGTCTTTCAAAAGTTTTCTGCCTTTTTCGAGGATTCTTCCTTTAAAATCATATGTACCTTTACATTATTTTACTTGAAAGATTTCTGCTATTTTAAACTTTTCACATCTTAAGTGAGTTGCAGCACATACAGTACAGGTATGTAATCTCGGCTCTAACCTATGATACTTTAATCTCGGCTCTAACCTATGATACTTTATTTCAAAAGAGCAAGACATTTTTCCCTTCAAATGTTCAATGACCTGGCCCCTTGAACACTATTTCAGGCTATATCACCCCATAAATACAGCCTCATTAACCCTTAATGATCACTTATTACCCGCTCATATTATCTGAATTGTGAATCCATGCTGCCTGTCTTTTTAACACTGCCATAAAAGCTCTTTTATTTCATTAAGTGAGTTTAATACTGCGATCCTGCAAAACGGCCTGTAAAATCAGCAGCTCAATGGCATCACCTCTCATAGTGTGCTGTTATTCCACAGGCTGTTAAAGCAGCTGGGATTCAACACATTCACTGTGAAACAGCCTACACCAATTAGTGTGTACGCAGTCTTTTAGCATGACGTTCCCAGCTGTTTTTAACTTATGCACACCATTTATTTCATTATATTATTATTTTGATTTAATTTCTTTTCTTTTTATTATATATATATATATATATATATTTAACATACCTGTCAACCCTGCCGTTTTTCCTGGGAGTCTCCTGTATTTTACAATTGTATCCCACTATCATCCCATTAGTGTATTTTCCCGTATTTCTCCCGTACTTTTAATCTTTCTATGAAGGGTGCCAATAAACATCAATTAGCCGATCTTCCCTATACGCAACCCATACCGCTGAACCACCAGGGGTCTGCCCTTGTGTTTAAATGTGAATATTTCTGTGGTTTCATTTTATTTAGGCATGAAAACACTTTTAAATAAATTTGAAAACTGTGGGATTCCCTTCCTTTTCACTACAGGCGCCATCACAATCCTCAAAACAGTCTGTTCATGTAGCGGTGCGTGACTGTCAGATGCACTCTATAGTGATAATTAGATGCTGTTTCCCCAAACGGATTCTGTACATACGTTTTGAAGCAGATTGATAGTGGACACTCTTGGTTTTGGATGCATGTTTGAAGCGACATATACACACAATAATAATATTAATATCTAAATATGTCGATCTTGGTGAGTATTCTTTTAAACACAACAAATTTTGTCTTAAATGAGCATAAATAGTTAGGAAAGCAACCGAATGCTTTCAATATAGATCTGTGCAGTATTAAAGTGACATCTCTGTTATTTAATGTGATCAAACAAAACATCTAAATGAGAGATTGGGGTGGTAATCCCTTATTTTTCACACCCCAATGTTGACAGATGTTTTTTAATGGAGATAATTGTTTATGTTTTGAACAAAAACTGTCATGCATTTTGAACATGAGATTTACTACAGAAATATTCAGTCTATCAGTATTTCATTCATTCATTTTCTTTTCAGCTTAGACCCGCAGCGGATGTGTAAAACATCACTGGGAAACATCCACACGCACTCATCCACACTCATCCACCATGGACAATTTAGCTTACCCAATTCACCTACAGCACATGTTTTTGGACTTGTGGGGGAAACCAGAGCACCCGGAGGAAACCCAAACATGGGGAGAACATGCAAACACACAGAAACGCCAACTGACCCAGCCGAGGCTTGAACCAGCGACCTTCTTGCTGTGAGCGACCACTGCTACCCACTGCGCCACAGTGCAGCCCTCTATCAGTACTTTATATATGAGAATATCATGTCAGGCATATTTAGAGCAAGAGTCATTTGATTGCATTTTAAAAGACTCTATTGAAGGATCACATTACAGCCCAAAACACTATTTAACCCTTGTGTGCTGTTGGGGTTGTTTTCATACACTCTGAGGTGATTTTGAGTCTTAATTTAATAGCAACTTTCTCTGCGTTTCAGCAAATAGAATGATTTTTGGTGACAAAGCTCATTTTGACACATTTTGAAAATATTCAACAATACTCTCTGAGCAAATTGACTACTCTTTTGTTGTGTTTGTGGCTGTTTTTGCCACATTGACTTCCATTATAAAAACTTTTTTTTCATTGCAAAGCTATGATGCCATATTATTATGTATTCTTGATTGTTGGATGTTTTCTTTGTTGAGAAAAGGTAACAAATTGTCATTTCTGCTGTTAATCGTCAGTCGCAGTGCAAAAAAGCATAGTTTTCCGGCTTTTATGTGGAGTATAGTGTGTGAGAGAGCGTTGTGCACTTATCTTGATCCATCTGAAAAATTTAAAATAAGCAGCTCAGCTCTTAGAATATAGTAAACACAGTACGTGTATTTATCCATGCATACTATAATGTGTTGTTTTACTCCTCAGAACTCCATATAAAAGCCAGAAACATTTTTGTACAGGCCTATCTAAAGGATTAATGATGCCAACTGATGATCAACAGTAGAAATAACACATTCCACAACAGGAAAACCAGCAACAATCAAGAATGCATGATTATATGATGTCAAGGCTTTGCAATCAAAAATGTCATTACAATGGAAGTCAATGGGGCAAAAACAGCCAACAACATAACGAAAGGGTAGTCAATTTGAGCAGTACAGTATTTAAAAGTATTTTGTTACTATATTTCAAGAAGTTTTTTATTTGTTTACAATAGAATACAGTTTATTGATGCTTTCAGTACAATACACTGTACAACAGTGACGTGCGGTGAGGTTCGTGTTGGTGAGGCACAGCCCTTTCAGCTTTCTGGGTCATACAAATATATGGACCCGATATGTTTGCCAACTACCGATTGTGTTTCATATATCATATCAGCATTCTTTCTATACACATGGCAGGTACATATTGGGCCAAGGAAGAATGTTAAATGTACAGTGATTCACGCAAGCGCACACAGGATTCGCACTCTGGTCTTAACTTTACTTGTAAATGAAGTCTTGAAATGACTTGAATTAACATTACTTTGAAATGATCGAGTTATCTTCTGTTTTGTTCTTTGAAGCCAACCCTTTAGCTCACATTGGTCATTGATCGTCCATTATTTATTCACGCTTTGATTAAAAGTCCAGTTGTGAGAATTTTTTAAACTGAGATATTAACGTTACATCCAGGATTTTTGTACTCAGTCAGAGCAAATTATAAAAAAACGGACTCCTATTGAACTTTACTACATAGAAGAAGAGCAACCACTAAACAAGTATAACACATGCACCATCTTTATTGGGGCAGAGCTACTACCTGCCTCACCTCATGTCTTTTCAGTGCGGCTTTATGTCAGATTCTAACACTAAATAAATGATAGATATATGTGAAACTCATTTGCATATATCCATCATATGCAAAGTGAGGACATATACTGTAATTAAAATGTCTACAATGTATAAAAACATTTAATAAAGCATTGATAGCATACATTGAGTAAGCAAAAGGCACATGCTCAAGCCATTGTGCACCCTGCTTACTTGCGCAATCTGACGTGAGGCACAGCTCGGGCTGCCTCTCCTCACTTTCTACGATGTAACTGAACAGGAAATACATGAAATACAGCGATTTTGATTGAAATGCTTTTAATCATAGGGAAATTGCATTTGTAGGACAGATTAGTGGACAAATATGGATTTTTATCATTAGTATACATCTCATGATGGCAGGTGAGGATGATGACGGGTGAGGCACTTCCTCCCCTGACCGCACGTCCCAGCTGTACAACATCATTCAGACAGTAAGGTTGGACTTTAGAGGACTTTTTGTGGATGTAGTTTTTTATCTCTTTCATTTTTTGTGCCAAAATAAAATGTTTTTTTTTGCAGCGTAACTGTCAGTCTTCATAAAACCACATATACAAAGCTTATTTTTATGTTTGATAAAGCATAGGCAGACACACACACACACACACACACACACACACACACAGAGAAAGAGAGAGGCGTTGTTTAATATTTATCAGTGATGGCAGTGGTTATCATAATAAATATTTATAGTGATTTAGTTTGTGTGTGTCTCTTGAGATGAGGGCAGCTCATATCTGCTAAATTGCTTCTTTGTTTTGGGTCTGTCTTTCGGCTGTGTTTTGTTTGCATCTCTCAGTGTCCTATTTATTATTTTTCACTTGCATTTATACACACTCTTTTCTTTCAGCCATTATAGCACTAATGGATTTCTGTCTCTTTGAGTGTGTATGTGTTCGCTCATGGTTTGAATCTGTGTGTTTTTGCTGGTGTGCTATTAGTTCGGTCACAACACATCTCCTTTAGCACTTCCTATTTTCTTATATACATTTACCGGCCACTTTATTAGGTACTCCTGTCCAACTGCTTGTTAACACAAATTTCTAATCACATTGCAGCAACTCAATGCATTTAGGCATGTAGACATGATCAAGACAATCTGCTGCAGTTTAAACCGAGCATCAGAATGGGGAACAAAGGTGATTTAAGTGACTTTGAACGTGGCATGGTTATTGGTGCCAGACGGGCTGGTCTGAGTATTTCAGAAACTGCTGACCTACTGGGATTTTCACGCACAACCGTCTCTAGGGTTTACAGAGAATGGTCTGAAAAACAGAAAATATCCAATGAGCGGCAGAGGGAAATGGCCAGACTGGTTCCAGCTGATAGAAAGGCAACAGTAACTCAAATAACCACTCGTTACAACCGAGATATGCAGAAGAGCATCTCTGAATGCACAACATGACCTCTCTGAGGAATATTTCCAGTACCTTGTTGAATCTATGCCACAAAGGACTAAGGGAATTCTGAAGACAAAGTTCTAAAACCTGGTACTAGTAAGGTGTACCTAATAAAGTGGCCGGCGAGTGTATCTATGTGTGTATACTTTACCATCCATACACTCAAACTGAGTTTACCCAGACAATCAGTTATGTTTGGTATAGACATTTTTTCATATTTATGCGTTATAGGACAGTTTGAAGTGTTAATAAAGACAAATAAAGAAGAGCTGTTTACATGCACTCAAAAATTACGTTTGCTGTTTGTTCAAACTACATATTTAAATTTACTCAACACAATTATTGAGTTTTGTTTTTGTTTGTTTGGAGACAACCTAATTAATTTATCAAATGTTGATCAAAACATTATCCTAAAAGTTTTGAAAAAGTTAAATTCTTTTCTAATTTTAGGGTATTTCTAGTTGCACCAAAGTTTACTATTATTTTTAGGCACATTATTGACTTGGGGTCTAGTTTGTAAGGTATTAATACAAGTTGAAGTTATTACCCTCCTGTGAAATTGTTTATTATTTCGCTATATTTAATTATGCAACATAGGCTCATTCTGAAAGTGTAGCCCTATATACCTGTACATTTCTGGAGATCGTAAATGATGTAGCAAGAAGTACGTATGGCTACATTTCGTCTTTAAAATGAACACTATGGAGCTCTATGATGCCGTTCCTTTTCGCGCTTAACAGCTGACCATTTACCTCTGAATGGACGACTTTCCCACTGTTAACTGTTTGTCCAGTAGCTTGCCATGTATGTTGGCAGACTTGAGATGCTGAGAGGAGTTGATCGCGATGACAGGGTTTGATTCTGGCGAAGAATGGTTCCAGAAAGCGGGTAAGACAAAAACAAAAGCCAAAAAATAAAATAAACAAGCAAATAACAGGATGAGAATGTGGTAACATCTGAAAACGTGGTATAAGGGCTTTTCTTCTTCTGGATTGCTTTTTAAAACTGTCGGTTGGGTTTAGGGAAGCGGGTGGGTGCTGGTCAATCGGTGCTTTTGAAAACACTATTAGTTTGGTTTAAGTGAGGAGGAGGGTGGGTCAGTCAGTAAACAGCGGCCTCTGGTGCATTTACACGAGAACAGCAGCCACAGTTGGCACTTGCGGGAGAAATTACAGTTCTGAAAAAGCGTGCGCAGCGGCCTCTGGTGGATTCGTGAAAACAAAAACTGCAGAAAAAAAAAACTTAGCTACTGGAAAATATTTGGCGCTCTTCAGAAATGTATATGGCTGTACGTTTTTAGAATGAGCCTGGGTTGTAATTATTACCTACTTTTCAACAGCCATCAGAATAAAGTCAATGAGGGAGAGAGCCTTCTCTGTTGTTGCACCCAATGCTCTCCCTTATTCTGCTTCCAGTTTTAAGATGATGTTAAAAACTCATCTTTATAAGGTTGCATTTTTAGATTCTTGATCATTCTAATGTGTTTATAATTTATTATTTTTCTATGACGAACCCTTGTATTTTGTTGCATGTTTGATGTTCTCTGTTGTAGCACTTTCAGTTTTAGAAAAGCGCATTATAAATAAAATGTATTATTACTTTTCTTAATATTATTATTTTCAGATATTTCCTGCTTTCACAGATAAGATTTTTTTCCAACATATTCTTAAGCATAATAGTTTTCATAGCTAATTTATAAAAACAAATGTCCTTTGTCTTCGTCATGATGGCAGTACATAAGTAAGATACTACAGTAACATTCCAACCCAGGCTCATTCTGATTACGTACCCCATATACATTTCTGGAGAGAGCCAAATATGTCCTTGGAGGTATGTTTTTTTTTTTTTTTTTTTTTTTTTTTTTTTTTTTTTGTGAATCCACCAGAGGCCGTTTTGTACGTTTTTTCAGGTCTTAAATTTCTCTCCTGCTGTTCTCACGTAAATCCACCAGAGGCCGCTGTCGACTGATTGGCTGACCAACCGACCGATTCCCCCCACCCTCCCTCTTCTCTAAACCCAACCAATAGTGTTTTAAAAAGCATCGATTGACCTGCCCACCAACTTTTATAAACCCAACCAACAAAAATCGCCTGATTTTTACTACGTTTTCACATTCTCACCCTGTTATTTACTTGTTTATTTTTATTTTTTTAGCTTTTGTTTTTTTCTTACCCGCTTTCTGAAACCGTTCTTCACCAGAATTGAACCCCATTGTCGTGGTCAACTCTGCTAGCAGTTAACTGGTAAATGCGAAAAAGAA
This sequence comes from Danio aesculapii, assembly GCF_903798145.1. Taxonomy (NCBI): domain Eukaryota; kingdom Metazoa; phylum Chordata; class Actinopteri; order Cypriniformes; family Danionidae; genus Danio; species Danio aesculapii. The sequence goes on along the minus strand of NC_079447.1, from coordinate 10,123,484 downwards.
TGGCGTCATACCGCCCCGCAGCATTCGTTTTAAAGATGAAATGCAGTCATACGTACTTCTGGAGACATAACTCGTGATCTCCAGAAATGTATATAGGGCTACATCTTCAGAATGAGCCTATGTTGTGACATTCAGTTTAAAGTGAAATTTATTTGCTACGAAAATGTCCTTGCACTTTTAAACATCACTCGAGAACATTTGAAAGCAAATAAACATTTCCCAGAAGGGCTAATGATTTTGCCTTCACCTGTACCCATGACAGTTTGTGTTCTGAGTCTGAAATACACAACTAAAATAGTTATTACAGTAATTAAAGAAGAGGAGTTTCTTTATCTGGGTTTCTGTTCTGATTTTGTCCCCACTCTCATCGTTCTTTGCGTTCACTTCTAATTTCTCGCTTTCATCATAAAGAGCAGTAAGAAGGAGGACAGTCGCTGATGATGGTTTGAAGTATCGCTTCTGGCTAAATACAGACCTCATAATTATGTTGGCAAATCTCTCTCTCTCTCTGTCTGTCTATCTCCATATAGTTTGACTGTGTTGTTCATGTCACACTTATTTTAATCCCTCTTTTTTTGTTGTTGTTATGGCCAAATGTGAAGGAAAGCTGATCTTCTCTCTCTCTCTCTCTCTCTCTCTCTCTCTCTCTCTCTCTCTCTCTCTCTCTCTCTCTCTCTCTCTCTCTCTCTCTCTCCACAGCACTTCTCTCTCCTCTTTAAATCACTCCTTTACTCATTTTCTTATCACAGTCCTCCAGTTTGTTAAGACGTTCAACGTGTGTGTTTGTTTGTGTGTGTGTGTGTGTGTGTGTGTGTGTGTTTATCTAATTGCTGTAATAGGTTTATTCAGTAAACAGTTGATAAGACTCAAACATCGCCCTGAGGCAGCACTCGTCTTTTCTGTTGTGTGATGATTCTTGAAGGAAAAAAAAAGTATGTACTTTTTATATGTGTAAAATGTAGGTGTTCAAATCAATTTGAAAAAGTTATGTTATAAAGATACATAGTAAATATTAAATGCAAATATCTACAGTTTATCACTAATCAAAATTAATAGTCCTACTGTGATTTCCCCCCAGTAAATAATATTTTTTACTGTCCTCATGGTAAAGATAAAAAAATTCAGTTATTAGAAATGAGTTATTAAAACTATTATGTTTACAAACGTGTTGAAAAAAATCTCTAAAAATCCATTTAACAGAAATAATTTTGGGGGAAAAAATTATGCAGGGCTAAAAATTTAGGAGGGCTAAAATTCTGACTTCAGCTGTACCAATGACCTTTGTAAAAGCGTGAATTGTAAGCATTTAAATTAAACATTTGTTTCATTATAGCATAAAGTAATGTAAAAAATAAGCAAGCAAAAATAATCAGGCTATTTATGACCTGATAAATATATAAATGAATAAATAATGGGAATTGTATTGTTTTAAATGAATGCTTATTGCTGGCAAATATTTTTCACACTGAGTTATAGTTTGACCAGTAAGTCAATTCTGTAGTCAGAAAAGGTATCTATCAATTAAGGAACATTGCTAAACTAAAGCCTTTTCTGTCTTCTAAGGATTTGGAAACCATCTTTAATGTCTATAACTACTCTATAAATTCTCTGTATTCAGGAGTTTCTCATGCTTCAATTGTACACCTGCAATTGGTTCAAAATGCAACCGCTAGGCTTTTAACTGGGACTAAAAAAATGAGCTGACATTTCACCAGTTTTATCATCCTTTCACTGGCTCCCACTGCAATTTAGAATCCAGTGCAAGTTATTGTTATTTATTTTTAAAGGTTTGAATGGTCTGGCACCGACTTACAGTACATTAGTGAGCTTCTTCACCAGCATACGTCATCCAGGCCTCTATGGTCGGAACAACAGTTTCAGCTAGTTGTTATAAGTCTCGATGAAAAAAAATCAAAAGGAGTCAGGGCTTTTTCTGTTGCAGCACCTAATCTGTGGAATTATTTGACTTTATATATCAGGTCTTGCTGTTCCCTTGGTGCTTTTAAGTCTCATTAAAAAATCATCCTCTGTCTCTTACATTTCAATGTAATTAATTTTATTTTGTTTACATGTACAAGTATAGATTTTATGTGTTGGTTGGTTGGTAAAGCACTTCAGGTCAACATTTGTTGTTTTTAAATGTGATATATAAATTAAGCAAACATGGGCAAGTCCTTTGTAGTTCAAAGTATTTGTAATGGGGATGCCCACTCAGAATTCCACAGATTTTTAGCCCATCATTAATTCTGATATTTACTTGAGTAAATCTATATTTATTCAGTTTTTAAATTAATTACAGTATTATTATTGACTAATTAAAAAATGTTCATCTGATTTATTTACAATACAGTTTGTAAAGTGATATTTTCTGTCTTTTAGTAGAGATAATATTTGAGAGACTTGCTTTGTTTACCAAATAAAGTGAATCTAGTTGGATTTGCATTTTAAACACTAAATAAAAGTTAAAAAGATAATATTTTTATTTCACATATTAAGGTTTTAATAATGAAACTCCCACAATAATTCTGCAGAAATCCGCCGATTTGTACCAAAATTCTTCGCAGAATTAGCCAAAAACGTCCGCAAATTCCATCTGGCCCTGGTAATGGGCAACTGTTAATAAAAATAAACAAAAAATAATTAGAAAAATTTCTTATTTATATATATATTTAAATATTACAGCAAAATGCACCATATTTGAGCATTTTATTTAGTTAAAGCTATCTGATATAGATATCATCTTGTCATAATTTTTACATGAAACTGTTGAATTGCATGTTTAATAACAGATCTGATTCTGTTAACCCTCTATATCAGGGGCGCTCAAACTCGGTCCTGGAGGGCCTGCAAAGTTTAGTTTCAACCACAGTCAGACACACCTGGGTTAGCTAATCAAGCTCTTACTAGGCTTTCTAGAAAAATCCTTGCAGGTGTGTTGAGGCAAGTTAGAGTTAAAATCTGCAGGACACCAGCCCTCTGGGGCTGAGTATAAGAACGCCTGCTCTATGTCATGGTGTTGCCCTCAGACAACAAACCACTTTTTTTTGGCCCACCCAACACCCCTTCACATTAAAAACCAGATAAGTTGGTGGCCAATGAAATGTGGGCAGGTGTGGTTTTGACCTTTCTTCTGGGGCCAGAAGAGCCCTTTTTGGCACCATAGGCAGCTTTTGTACACTCATATCATAATGTTAGATAAATCTCACTTTTTATTAACATTTGTGAAATTTCCTAAAACAAAAAATTATGCCAAAGAGGGGTTAAACTGGAAAAACAGAACAATATCGTGCATGTGTGTGCACGCTAATCAATATATTCATAGTGACCCTTATAGTTAAAGAATATTCTACAGCAGTTATTTATGAATCACCTTTCTGTTTGGACGTCTCCATTAGAAAGTTGAGTCTGATTGTAAATGTTTTTATTTATTTTGACAGTATTCAAGTTAATCTCTGTAGATTAATGAGGCCCTCAGGGCGCCAGATGAATGTTGGACTGTGTGTGTGGTTGTGTGTGTTTTGCTATATTGCTCTGCTGGATTAATGCGTCACAAACAGCTTAGTCACAGATTCACTTTGACCACCGAGACTAATACTGTCTCTCACACACTTATTTGAGTGGGCTAATAAGTCGAATTTACTCATAACATTGGAGAATACTTGTTCCATCAAATGAGATAAGTGGCTAATAATGATGCCTCTGAAAACATGCCATTAAGTTCACCTAATGAGCTTAGAGTCAACTTGTGCTGTTAACTAATTGCATGTAGTCTTCTGAGTGGTGCTTTTCAGATGTTTGTCTCTAAATCACTGACTCTAAAGTAACCTAATGTGAACTCGAAGATAATCATATTAATTATATTGTGAATTATTACTACAATTTAAAATGGTTGTTTTCTATTTTAGTACATCTATTATAATAATATAATGTTATATTAAAATAATAATAATAATAATAATGTCAAAAAATTATTTCTGCTGCTTGTTCAAACAACTTATTCAAATGAGCTGAAAGATCCCAATTCTTGAGTTTTTTGGACAACTTAAATCTACTAAAATCTTATGTAAAAACAATTAAATTAAGTTATTCTGCTAAAATGACTAAATGTGTTGTTATTAATATTATGCTCATAATAGTAATAATATTGAGGAATTTATCAATTATCGTTTTTGTTAGTAATACAATAATATTATTAAGTGAATGCATTCTGACTATTATGAATGATTCTGAATATTATTTTTTTTTTGCTAAAATTACTAAATGTGTTATTATTATTATTATTATTATTATTATTATTATCATTAATGCTTAATAATAATGATAATAATATTAGAGTTTATCAATTATCATTTTGTTATTATACAATACTTTTATCAAGTGCTCATTAAATAATAATAGTAATACTAATAATATTTTATTATTTTTATTTTGCTAAAATGACTAAATGTATTATTGTTGTTGTTATTATTATTATTATTATTGTTGTTGTTGTTGTTGTTGTTTATTATTATTATTATTAGTATTGTTGTTATTGTTGTTATTATTGTTATTATTATTATTATTATTATTATTATTATTATTATTATTATTATTATTGTTATTATTATTATTGTTATTATTATTATTATTATTATTATTATTATTATTATTATTATTATTATTATTATTATTGTTATTGTTATTATTATTATTATTATTATTGTTGTTATTATTATTATTATTATTATTATTATTATTATTATTATTATTATTATTATTATTATTATTATTATTATTATTAAATAATATTAAAGTGTTCATCAATTATTATTTTGTTAGTATACAATAATATTATCAAGTAAATGCATTCTGACTTATTAAAAAAATAATAATAATAATAATTATTATTATATAAAATAAAAACAGCAAACTGTTATATTGTGAAAAATTCTTACCAGTTAAAATAATGGTTCAGTATAAAATGCAATTTACCAGAAAAGTCCTGTACAGATTTAGGACAAAACTGCTAGTATTATCAATGTTTAAAATCTCCATTCAAAAAGAACATTAGAGGAAACTTGTTCCATCAGAACCAGAGATGAGAAGCTAATGATGATGTCTCTGAAAACGTCATTAATCACATCGTACACTACAGTTTCAAGTGCTATGCTGGGGCACAAACTGATAGTTTTGAGTAAATGAAATGGGTCTTTTTTGTGGGTTTTGTTGATGGTCTGTTGTCTCATCTGTCACCGCTTGATCTGTTGAGCGTTTCTCCTCATCCTGCTGTCACTTTGGCTTTCATTCACACTGACACGTGTCCGTTAGAGAGAAGCGTCTTTTCAGGGTCTCCTAAAAACGTGTCAGTTGCACGTTCCTCTGCTCTTTCTCTGAAGTTTGGTGTCTTTGTGTTTCTGTTGGACTGGAGTTTCAGGTGTGAGTCTCTGGCAGAAAGAAGGGATGGACTAGAGAAAGAGGAAGAGAGATGCTATCAGTTTTGCCGTTCTGATCCCTGTCTGTCTCACCTGACCTGCATTAAGTCTCCTGTCATCGTATGGACTGTTGTCACACTAACACACTGTCATCAGCACACTTATGGGCCTGTCAGTCACAGCCTGAGAGAAAGAGAGAGCGATAAACAGAGAGAGACTGAAGAAAGGGGAGGATTTTGTTTGTGCAAAAGGGCATGAAGGAGCGATATAGAGGGGACAATAGAGAGAGAAAAATAGATGCTTTCTTTTTTTCTTCTTTCTTTTTTGTTTGGCGGCTTGGTAATTTGTTTATTTGCTGTTTATGTTTATTCTGGGGGTTGACATTTCATTTGTTTATTTCTTCATTTTCTTTCTTCAGCTTTTCTTCTTATATATGTAGAAAGAGAGAGAGAGGTTCTGGGTTCACAAGAGTGAGACGAGATTTTTAGACTAAAGAAATCCTTTCATTAAACATTTTGAAAATGCTCTTTTATCCAACTGAAACATCACAAAATGCACACATACTGTATAGGTGCAGTTTGAAATCAATTCGTACTTTATGAAATTAAACTTCTATTCAAATAAATTATAAATCATGTGCGTGCAAACAATTACCGGCCACTTTATTAGGTACACCTTACTAGTAGCATTCAGAACTGCCTTAATCCTTCATGGCGTAGATTCAACAAGGTACTGGAAACATTCCTCAGAGTTTTTGGTCCATATTGACATGGTAGCATCACACACTTGCTGCAGATTTGTCGGCTGCACATCCATTATGAATCTCCCATTCCACCACATCCCAAAGGTGCTCTATTGGATTGAGTTCTGATAACCGTGGAGGCCATTTGAGTACAATGAACTCATTGTCATGTTTAAGATGATTCGTGCTTTATGACATGGTGAGTTATCCTGCTGGAAGTAGCCATCAGAAGATGGGTACACTGTGGTCATAAAGGGATGGACATGGTCAGCAACAATACTCAGGTAGGCTGTGGTGTTGACACGATGCTCAATTGATACTGATGGGCCCAAAGTGTGCCAAGAAAATATCCACCACACCATTACACTACCACCACCAGCCTGAACCGTTGGTAAAAGGCAGGATGGATCCATGCTTTCATGTTGTTGATGACAAATTCTGACCCTACACAACTTAAGTCATCATTATATATTACAGGAAAGCCTATATCATATATTATGAGGCTATATATATATATATATCACCAGTATATTTATATGTGTATCACCAATATATTTTTATGTATATCACCAATATATTTTTATTTATATCACCAATATATTATTTATATCACCAATATATTTTTATGTGTGTGTGTATATATATATATATGTGTGTGTGTATATGTATATATATATATATATATATATATATATATATATATATATATATATATATATATATATATATATATATATATATATATATATATATAGTTTAAGTCAAAATTATTAGCCCTATCCCTTATGTAGTATTTTCCAAATGATGTTTAACAGAGCAAGAAATTTGTCCAAACTATTTCCTATAATATTTTTTCTTCCGAAGAAAGTATTTTTTGTTTTGTTTATTTATTTTGTTTGTGTGTTCATTTACTTTAATTAACATGCTGTTCTTTGTGTTCCATTGGCTGTTTAGTTCTTTTTATAGCTCATTTCTCCACACTGATTGGCTGAATCTTTTCTGACCTCATTGTCCATTAATTTGCTCACTGAGACGAGGGAAGTGAAAGTTTGCTGCCCGTGTCGCTCTGGCAGTATTTTTCTAACAAACGGTTTTGTCCGGTTGGCTGAGTCCACAGTATCGCGGCACCATGCAAGCTCTGGTCACCATCCACACACACACAGAGGGTGAGGTCATCATCAGGGCACAGTTGAATCATGGGTTTTAATAGTGGCACTGACAGCGGCACACACTCACACAACTCTATGACCCTGTACACCCGCCGCAGCAGAGCCAGTCAACTGAAACCCCATTACCAGCACCCAAACGCCATCCATCAGACAGAGACGAATTAAACAACAAGCTCTTACATCACACGCTTACCTTGACATTAACATCAGCTGCAGTGCTGGGAAATTATAGAGGCCTAAATCTGCTCAGGAACATCACATGTGACAGTCCGTTTCGATGAGGATCAGACTAAATTCATTTCATCAGGGGTTGAGTCTGAGCTCTGGGATTCACACACTTCGAAACCTATTTTGTCAAAATCGGCAAACACTCCAGTAAAGATTGAGCAGAGAGACTTCTGCAAGATTATTACTTAAATGTAGTATAAAAGTATATAAGTTATGCTAGATTATTATTGAAATGCAAGTACATACATTAAAGAAATACATCAAGTTAGAATGAAGTTCCACCCCTTTCACTGATCGGATGGTTGATTGGTTGGTTGATTTGATTGATTGATTGACTGATTGATTGGATGGTTGATTTATTAATTGATTGGTTGATTTCTTGGATGATTGATTGATTGATTTGATTGATTGATTGATTGATTTGGTTGGTTGGTTGGTTGGTTGGTTGGTTGATTTGATTGGTTGGTTGTTTGGTTGGTTGGTTGGTTGGTTGGTTGGTTGGTTGATTTGATTGGTTGGTTGGTTGGTTTATTTGATTGGTTGGTTGGTTGATTGAGTGGTTGATTGATTGATTAATTGGTTGATTGGTTGGTTGATTGATTGATCGATTGATGGTTAATTTATTAAATTATTGATTGATTGGTAGGGCGGCACGCTGGTGCAGTGGGTAGCGCAATCGCCTCACAGCAAGAAGGTCACTGGTTTGAACACTGACTGGGTCAGTTGACATTTCTGTGTGGACTTCTGTGCATGTTCTTGTGTTCGTGAGGGTTTCCTCCAAAAAAACATGTGGTACAGGTGAATTGGGTAAGCTAAATTGTCTGTAGTGAATGTGCGTGAATAAGTGTGTATGGATTTTTCCCAGTGATGGGTTGCTGGAAGGGCATCCGCTGCGTAATACATATGCTGGATAAGTTGGCGGTTCATTTTGCTGTGGCGACCCCAGATTAATAAAGGGACTAAGCCAAAAAGAATATGAATGAATGATTGATTGATTGGTTGATTTGTTGTTGGTTGAATTGATAGATTGAATGGTTGATCTCTTTTTGTAGCGTTTGACATTTTAGTAATTTTGTGTCTTTTATTTTAGGTTTACTTGTGTTTAGGTATTGAGGTACAATAAGATATATTTTAAAAGAAGATTAAGATCATACTTTATAAGTACTAATAAACAGACAAAATATATTTAATAGTCAGTTGATAAGCCAGTAGTTAATAGTGGGAATTTGTACTTGAACTAAACAGTTAACTTTTTTAAGACTAAAGATTTGCTTTCAGCTTATACACTCTAATAGATGTTTTTTTTTATATATATAATTTGAATGACGATGTAATGTTGTCTTTCTTATATTTGGATATTTTACTTTCACTACAGTTATTTGAACGAATCAAATATAGCCACTTTACTGTTTTTTGATATGCTTTCAGTGTATGAAAATCACTTTCATTTCATATCGTTTGACGCCAGAAGGGGTATCTTTGGGTATCCAAACATATTGAAAATACATTTTTTAAATAAATATATTCATTTACTTATGACATTACAAATGGAGGGTATATTTATACTACAAAACAATATAATACATTTGATTATTTCTGTCATCTGATTTCTGTTAATCGGGTTGCAAAAGAGTTCACACTTGTTCAGGAAAAAAAGTTGTTTTAAATACCAGATTGGAACATTGTTATTTTTATGCAATGTATTTTATTACAGTCTACTGTGATATTTATCGCAAATATGTGAATAGTTTAATTAAATTGGCGGTAGTGTATGAGTGTGTGTGTGTGAATGTGATCGTGTATGGGTGTTTCCCAGTACTGAGTTGCGGCTGGAAGGGCATCCGCTGCATAAAACATATGCCAGAATAGTTGACGGTTCATTCTGCTGTGACTTCAAATATGTATGCTGCATTTTTAATGTAGGTGACTTTAAATGTCATCAGATGCTCTCCGCCTGTCTAAGTGGGTAGTTTTTGGCAGGAGTAAACCTGCAAATTGTCCATCCAGATGTGAACTATTGGCAAAGTCTGGCTACACGAGGCTATTGAAAATACTCCTGTGTTTGTATAATTACCACAAATAACTGCACGAAACTCTGATCACAGATCTGTTTCAGCCCATCAATGGAAGTGCCCAGTAGTGCCCAGTAGCAAAAGTGCTGCAAACAGACACCTGCACATCTGCTTTGAACAGAAAACAACTTTTCTCTATATCAGGATCCAGCAGATGTTACACTTGCCATTTGTGTGTGTGTGTGTTGAAAAGGGAAGTGTCACTTGTCATACTCAGTTTTTCTTTCTACACACACACACACACACACACACACACACACACACAGCTGCGCCGTTGTTTCTGCAGGAACTTCTCTCCTTTTTTGTGTTAATTTGCATAAAGATACAAGTCAGGTTTGAATCTGTTTGCCTTCAGCACTGAAGCACTTTATTTCAGCATGCACACACACACACACACACACACACACACACACACACACACACACACACACACACACATACATACATTTCATGCTGTCTGTTTGCTACTATTCAACATCTATTTCTCTGGATATTTGTTAATGTTCCTGTGCTGTAGTTATCATCAAATGCATTGTCATTTTGGGCTGTTTTTGTGATGTTGAATCGATGCCAAACTCAGCATCTGTTACTATAGTTTCTGCAACACTTATTCACTGAAGCAACATATTTAGATTTTGTATTCACAACGCTATTGAATTGATGACCACATTCATATACTGGGGTGTTTGATCCTTCCCTAACGAGTTAGTATGGTATATTTTCTCCTATGTTGTCCTTTGTTGTTGTTTTAACACAAAGCAATTCGTATTGAACGAAAATAGAGATCGATTTGCAGCAATAAGACGTTATGCACTCCTGTTCAAAAGTTTATTTTTTGTTTTTTCATTGATTTATTTGAGAGTAATTAATATTTTTATTCATTAGTGAGTATTACATCAATGGTGAGAGTAAAGACATAATATTAGCAAAGCTTTTGTGGGAATTTATTTATTTATTTTACAGAACTAAACCGTTTTAAAGTGATTCTATCTGATGCATCGCTGTTTAAAAATGACAGTAAATGTAAGAAAATATAAATGTCAAAATAAAAGTAGTCATTTTATAAGTAGTATATAAGTATAAAAAATGTAAGTAGTCATTTATAGTGAAATAAAATATCTTTAGTTATTATTTTATAGTACAACTGTGTTATTTAGGTCTATTAATAATATTAATTTACCATAAAATTATAATAATTAGCAATTTACAAACTTATTGAATGAGAAATATTGGCAGTGTGTTCAGTGAAAACTCAAATAGAAAAACATTTTGCTTATTACAATTAGAAAACTAGTAAATTTTACAGATAATAGCATTTCATAGTGAAATAAAAAAATCTTTATTTATTATACATACAGTATATATACTACCTGACAAAAGTCCTGTCGCCTATCCAAGTTTTAGGAACAACAAATAATGACTTCTAATTGATCATTTGGTATCAGAAGTGGATTATATGAAAGGCAAAGGCCTCTAGATTATGCTTATTTGACCAAAATAAAATATGATCATTTAATTAGGACAGTAAGGTCTGACTTTGCTCAGACAAAAGTCTTGTCACTTAACGGAAATATTGTCCAGTATAGAATATAAAGTCATGGTGCAGTGGAAAAAGAATTAATATTGTGTCTGACTCCCATGAGCTTGGAGGACTGCATCCATACATCTCTGCAATGACTCAAATAACTTACTAATAAAGTCATCTGGAATGGCAAAGAAAGCGTTCTTGCAGGACTCCCAGAGTTCATCAAGATTATTTGGATTCATCTTCAGTGCCTCCTCCTTCACCTTACCCCAGACAGGCTTAATAATGTTCATGTCTGGTGACTGGGCTGGCCAATCCTGGAGCACCTTGACCCTCTTTGCTTTCAGGAACTTTGATGTGGAGGCTGAAGTATGAGAAGAAGCGCTATCCTGCTGAAGAATTGACCCTCTCCTGTAGTTTGGAATGTAATGGGCAGCACAAATGTCTTGATACCTCAGGCTGTTGATGTTGCCATCCACTCTGCAGATCTCTCGCACGCCCCCATACTGAATGTAACCCCAAACCATGATTTTCCTTCACCAAACTTGACTGATTACTGTGAGAATCTTGGGTCCATGTGGGTTATTTTTCCTTAGTAAGGAAAGTGGAGACTAAACAGTTGAGTTTTTAGTCGTTTCTTGAAGTGACTCTGCCGTTCTGATGCAGTTAGGGAGTTCATTCCACCAACTGGGCAGATTGAATGTGAGAGTTCGGGAAATTGATTTCTTCCCTCTTAGGGATGGAACAACGAGGCGACGTTCATTCACAGAACGCAAGTTTCTGGAGGGCACATATATCTGCAGAAGTGAGAGCAGATACGAAGGAGCACAGCTAGAGGTCGCTTTGTAAGCAAACATCAGAGCTTTGAATTTGATGCGGGCAGCAACTGGCAGCCAGTGCAAACGGGTGAGTAGCGGAGTGACATGTGCTCTTTTGGGTTCATCAAAGACCACTCGTGCTGCTGCGTTCTGAAGCAGCTGAAGAGGTTTGATAGAATTAGCTGGAAGCCCGGCTAGTAGAGAGTTGGAATAGTCCAGTTTGGAGAGAACAAGAGCTTGAACAATAAGTTGAGCTGTATGTTCAGATAGGAAGGGTCGGACCTTTCTGATGTTATAGAGTGCGAATCTGCAAGATCGAGCAGTTCTAGAAATGTGGTCAGAGAAGTTCAGTTGGTCATCAATCGTTACTCCAAGGCTTTTTACCATTTTGGATGCAGTGATGGTTGCTCCATCCATCTGGATTGAAAAGTTATGGTGAAGAGTCGGGTTGGCAGAAACTTTAAGCATTTCCGTTTTCGTGAGGTTAAGCTGGAGATGATGATCTTTCATCCAGTGTGAAATGTCTGACAGGCAGGCTGAAATGCGAGCTGGAACCGAGGGATCATCAGGGTGAAAAGAGAGGTATAGCTGGGTGTCATCAGCATAGCAGTGGTAGGAAAAACCATGTTTCTGGATGACTGTTCCTAAAGATGCCGTGTAGATAGAGAAGAGAAGTGGCCCAAGAACAGAGCCCTGAGGTACCCCAGTGTTTAGATGCTGTAGGTTGGACACCTCTACCCTCCAAGACACCCTGAATGACCTGTCCGAGAGGTAAGAACTGAACCATTGAATAACAGTGCCTGCGACTCCCAGTGACTCAAGCGTAGATAGCAGGATCTGGTGGTTTACAGTGTCAAAAGCAGCTGATAAATCCAGCAAGATGAGGACAGAGGATTTAGAGTCTGCTTTAGCCAGTCTGAGATCCTCCACGACCGAGAGCAGGGCAGTTTCAGTTGAGTGGCCTTTCTTAAAGCCAGATTGCCTGTTGTCCATGAGGTTGTTTTGAGTAAGAAAGTCCAGGACTTGATTGAACACTACTTTCTCCAAAATCTTGGCCATGAATGGAAGCAGGCATACCGGTCTAAACTGATCGGTAAAAAATCTATCTAAAAAATAGAGATCTAAACTGATATAGTATTTTTCTGTTTGTTTATTTAGAACGAGACAACTACAACGCACCTTTTTTTTTAACTGCACAGAAAATTAAACTTTTTTGATTTAGTGGCTAATTTGTATGAACTCGTGCGATCTCATTCCTACAATTTAGTACGATTTGCTGATCTCCCAATGATGATTGGGTTTAGGGGCGGGCTTTGGTGCCACGCCTCCTTTTAAAAATCATCCATTTTTGTACAAATTAGCCACTAAACTGACAGAATGTAAAATAGTTAGGTTTCCTTGTGAGATCAGGCTGGAAAATCTGTGTTCTTGAATGAACGTGTCAGAGAGAACACTTCTGTGCTGTCGCTCATCTTTACTTTTTCCTGCCTTAAAGCTTTGCTCTTTGTAGAGGTGGATCTGACATTAGCGGTGTGGAAGGTGAAGTAAAAGCTGCTGTTGTTTTGGGGTAGAGGACGGGGCGGCCGGTTCATGCCAGCCCATCTGCTGTGAGCTCAGATCCTATGTGTGTGTGTGTGTGTCAGTGTTAATCATGCAGAACTGAGTATTTTGTAGGGTAGGACAGGCTATGCTGACACCATCATCTCAATATTAAAACACTCAAGACTCGCACATATTCGCATGCAGAGCGAGCACCAGTGTGTCTCATAGATGCTCATGTTTGTGTTTGTGTGTGTGTTTCTCTCTGCAGGCCACGGATAATGACATTGGCACGTTTGGAGTGGTTCGGTATTACTTCAGCGATGAGCCAGACCAGTGAGATTATCATTCATTAACATACTGTGACCTTTCACATTGATACAGCATCCTGGTTAATTCATTCATTTCCTCTGATTCATTTAATCCGCATCTCTGTAGATTTGCATGCGTTCCCCCTTCTGTTCCTGTAGACTGCTTTCTTTGTGGCTGTGTTTGCAATGCATAGTGTTTACTGCCTTTACTTTTTACAGCAATTCATATTTTGAAACGCATTAGGCTTATATCTCATGGCATCACCATATGCACATCATTTGTTGAGCAACATCCAGTTATCAACTTATTTCAGTAATAAAATATCTCTTTTTTATTTTTTAGGAAGTTATTTATAAATGCATACATTGTAGTTAATTTGTTAACTACAATGTTGTCAGTTTGTTGTCAGTTAAATGTCTGTTGAAGGAGCAGTATCAACAGATATTAAGCAGACAGTCTACTTATACTCAAATGGACCATCAAAATAAAGTGTTACCGTTTATTTTATTCAGGAGTTAGATATAATTATACATGCATTTGTTTATGGTAATTCAAACACTCTGCATTAAAATGGCTAAAACTGAAAATGTAAATGGGAAGCTAATTAGTAATAAATATTAAAAAAAAAAGCTAATTTATAAAAACTTAAAACAGCGAAAGCCTCCCAGCAGACACGCAACATCAGGATGTTAATATTAGGTTTGATTTAGGTCGTCAGCGTCTAAGGACAATGTTATTTTGACGTTCAATAATAACGTGAAATGACATCAATATTTGGTTGATTTTGGTGTTGGAAAATGACCAAAATCCAATGTGGAGTCAACATCTTAAACCAACATAATATTGACGTCAAATACTCACATTTTTTCGTCAGGTATGGCAACTAAAATCCACCGTCTGATAGATGTCATATTGGCAATGTCCACACAAGGTCAAGCTGTAACATCATTAGACATTGATAATTAGTTGTTTTTAGGTTCCGTTGGAAAGTAACCAAAATGCAACATCTGTCTGACATTGGACATTGACGTTGGCCTTATATTGAATTTTGACGTTAACCCCATTTTCATTTATAAAAAAAAATGTAATGTCCCATGGCATGTTGACAACCTGTGCCTGGTTGAATATAACAATCCTTTGTTATGAGTTTTAAATTGAATAATGTTTATAAGCATAAAAAGCTAATTCAAAATATTAACAATTAGTAAAAATGTAAATTAAAAATGATATGAAATAATGCATGAATATATACAGTAACTTAAGAGTTCATTAAAATTTAGAATTAGTGTGTGTGTGGCCTTTGCATCTGATTGAAAAAAAATCTAATTTATTATACAGTTGAAGTCAGAATTATTTGCCCCCCCTGTTTATTTTTTCCCCTAATTTTTGTTTACGGGGAGAAGATTTTTTCAACAAATTTCTAAACATAATAGTTCTAATAACTCATTTATAGCTTAAAGTAACATTTAAAGGCTTAACTAGATTAATTAGGTTAATTAGGCAGGTTAGGGTAATTAGGCAAGTTATTGTATAATAATGGTTTGTTCTGTAGACTAGCAAGAAAAAAATAAAGTTTAAAGGGGCTAATAATTATGACCTTAAAATGGTTTTTAAAAAATTAAAACTGCTTTTATATATATATATTTCATTGCCTATATTTCATTGCCTTTAAAGTGAAATAATCCAACATAAACATAGGAGGCTGATAAAAATACTAATTTTGGAAAAATGCCACTTAGAGGCTTTAGCATCTGAACTATGATTGAAATACAATAAGTTTACAGTTGAGGTAGGTCCTTAATAACTAAAATTGAAAATAAATCAAGCATATATAAACACATATATTCAGTCACAACAAACAAAAGCGTTTGTTTACTCTGACTAATTGTAATTTATTTTCTTGGGGGGGAGAGCAGGATATATTACTAATTTTCATAGCCCTAGCGCTCTATCAAACTGTTTGGGGAGACTCAACTAATGCTAATAATAAATGTTTACAGAGCGATATAATACTTTCGAAAATCACGATTGCATTATATGGACCATTTTAGGGGATGTAAACAATAACAATGGTCCCAATGTATTTCCTGTTTTACATTTTAAATTTCCATAGCTCCCAAGAATTCAAAAAGAGCCACATATTGAAAAATAATTTTATTGCAGCTGTTTTAACAATCATTCATTCGTTTTCGTTTCGGCTTAGTCCCTTTTTATTAATCCGGGGTCGCCACAGCGGAATGAACCGCCAGCTTATCCAGCATATGTTTTACACAGCGGATGCCCTTCCAGCCGCAACCCATCCCTGGGAAACATCCATACACACTCACTCACACTCATACACTACGGACAATTTAGCTTACCCAATTCACCTGTACCACATGTCTTTGGACTGTGGGGGAAACCGGAGGACCTGGAGGAAACCCACGTGAACACAGGCAGAACATGCAAACTCCACACAGAAACGCCAACTAACCCAGCTGAGGCTCGAACCAGCGACCTTCATGCTGTGAGGCGACAGCACTACCTACTGTGCCACT
Source organism: Danio aesculapii (assembly GCF_903798145.1). NCBI lineage: Eukaryota > Metazoa > Chordata > Actinopteri > Cypriniformes > Danionidae > Danio > Danio aesculapii. The sequence continues at coordinate 10,107,131 of NC_079447.1, read as the reverse complement.
GCGTCGCCTGTTGTTTTAACATTAAGATGTAATTAAATTGCCAATTGTTACAGTTATGTAATAGTTTGGCAACAAGCAGGAAATGTTCATGGGCCAGTGACATCGCCACATTAAAATGGTCTATATATCCATGCCTAATATGCGATGGCCAGAGGATGATTAATAAATTGTTCAAATATTGATGTCTGTGATGCAGCATGTACAGTGACTGTTGTGTACATCATGATTTTATCTAAAATTCACTTTAATGTGTGATGTGACTAAAAAGTGGTCATAAATGGATAGTTTCTCAATTGAAATGAGTAGCGGCTTAGACACGGAAACAGTATTCTATACGTCATGAAGCGAATACATGTCTAATAAATACTACTGTACATTTCTAATTACTAAAACTGGAAGTAAATTATACACGAAGATAAAAGTACAGCAGTTGTAATGCTCAGCACTTTCAAACTTCTGATTGACTGGTTGATGTATTTGTTTAATCATCCTGCTGCTGTTAGTTGGTTGACGGTGGCTGGTTTCTGCAGGTTCTCATTGGATGCTGAGACGGGTTGGGTGACTCTGAGAGGTCGGCTGGATTATGAGCTCATGCGGCGCTTCACTCTGACCATACTGGCCCGGGATGGAGGAGGAGAGGAGACCACAGGACGCCTCCGCATTAATGTGATGGATGTAAACGACAATGCTCCGGTCTTCCAGAAGGAGGCGTACACAGGCTCACTCATGGAGAACGAACAGGCTCCTCAGCAGGTCATCCGAGCCCGGGTGAGAAACATAAAGCGGCGATTGATTAAAAAAATATACAAATTTGAGGATCAACTAGAACAGGGGTTACCAAACTTTTCAGCCCGCGACTCCCAGAATAACAATGCCAGTGACTCGCAACCCCCAATTCCTTGAAGTAGTCATTTATTAATTTGTTAAACTTAATATTAACCTCAATTAAAGAGACCCGTGGGCACAATGTTTTCAGCACAAGTCTATTCTTATTTAATTTTGGAGACCGCTAATCTGAGATCATTCTCATTGTTCAGTTGTGGCCTGTATGTATTTGTAATGTATTTGGTTGCCATAAAGGTGTCAGAAATTTTAACCTAGTGCAATAAAATCAACCTGCTGCAGTTGAAGCTATTGCTGTGTTGTTAATCTAACGTAAACATCAATCCCATAAAAAAATACAATAATTGAAAGGCTGACGGCTTTTGATTTGCATGTTGTTGCTTTTTTATGTAACTATTAACTACTATTTTCATCTTCTGTGGGTTATGGATAAAATATGGTAATTAAAATCTAATAGTTTAATATAATTTATTTGACTTTTGGAAATCACCAAGTGACCCCCTGTCATTGTCCCAGACCCCCACTTTCCGAACCACTGAACTAGTACACTGTAAAAAAAACTCTTAATTTTTTTTAGCTAAATCAAACTACCTTTTCTAGTCATCTCAACTTAACATGACTCAAACAGACTAAAATGTTAATTCAAACCTAATTTACTTATTAAAATAATTTAAATCAAATTAACTTTTCTAGTCAAACGGACTAAAAATATTAGGTTAAAATTTGTATGTCCTATTAGTTGAAACCTGATTAACCGTTAATTAACCTACTAAAATAAGTTCAGTCTAATGAACTTTTCTAGTTATCTCAACATTATTCAAACAGAATAAAAATATTAAGTTAAACTTTTGCATAATTTAAAAAAATTAGTAAAACAAGTTAACCTGATAGGCAACACACCTCTTATGGGGATTTACACCTACCTAACTGAAAATAGAAACAGTTCTTGAGCCCAGTGAGCTACAAACTAACATTAGGTATCATTGGATAAAAGATACTTTGAGCTATGGTCCATCTAGCCAGTTAATATTTTTATATAAATATTAATACATGCTGATGTAATAAGAAAGAAAAACTGTACTGTGTTTTTTCATATACAAACACATGAAACCATTCTTGTAATAACCTAAAAAAAAAGTGTCTTGAAATCCAAGTGTTTCATGAAGATAGCATGAAAAATCTGATTTCTGCAACATAAACATGTTTGTTGTCTTGACTTTGTGTCATAATTGTTTTTACAGCAAAGGAGGAATCGCTGTTCACTTGTACAACTGATGCTTTTCAGAGTAAACTGGAGTATTCTTCAGGATCTGATTGAATATTATGTTGCTGAATAGACAGAAATGGTGGAAAAGTTGGAGGGGGTTGTAAAGTCAACTCTCTCCCTCAAAGACAAAAAACAGGCACAGATGCATCAAGCACAACCAGTCAAAACTAGATTTTTAAAAAGTTGGTCAAGGCACACTTTGAAGTAGACTTTAGAAAAACCCAAGCTTGGAAGTTTGAAGCTGTAGAAGCTTAAATATTTGAAGATTTTCAGCTTGAAGTAGTGTGGTGTTTAAAACGGTCCTTTAATGATTTTATCAAATATTGATTTCTTAACTCTTCTGAAGTTAAAACATTGATATTGTGTTGACTATAAATGAATATAAACTTGTACCAGTTATCATTTTGTGCTCTAATCAAATAATTCAAATTATTAGTATAAAATGTTAATAATTTTACAAATATTTCCAAATTGCTGTTTAATGGAGAAGTTTTTTCAACACAATTTTAAACAGTACTTTTAATAACTCATTTCTAAAAACTGATATCTTTCATCTTTGCCATGATGACAGTACATAATATTTTACTAGATCATTTTTTATAAGATGCTGGTATTCATCTTAAAGTGACATTTAAAGGCTTAACTCGGTTAATTAGGTTAAGTTAATTAGGCAAGTCATTGGACAGCAGTGGTTTGTTTTAGCCTGGCTAGAATAAAAACTGTTTAAAAAACATGTTTAAACAAATTTTTAGGTCAATTTTATTAAAAAGAAATATTGTAGGAAATACTGTGAAAAATGCCCATGTTCCATTAAACATAAAAAAATAAAATAAATAAAAATGAACAGGTGGCCAAATAATGTTGCTTTCAACTGTAGATAGAGTTCACAAAGTTTACAATAGGATATTCTATTATATTCAATTAGAGTCTTTGCTCTCGGGCAAGTTTATTTATATAGCACATTTCATACACAATGGTAATTCAAAGTGCTTTACATAAACAAGAGTAAAAGAAAAACAAGGATTAAAAACAGATTATAATGTGTTAAAATAAGTTTGAAAGGAATTTTAAAGTTCACACTTATCTGATGATTGATAATAAAGCGTGTTTGGTATGCTGTACCGAGAGAGAGCCCTTAACAGGTCAAGAGGGGAGTTTGAGCTCAGGTAGATCTCGATGAACTTCCCTGACTTATTTCTGGCTAATGAAAGATATAAGATGGCTAAGGAGAGGTGTACGCTTGCTAAGACCTTGGCTATTTGGTATGCTCAATTTACTTAGGTTACGTGTTTTTTTAGGTGGGTAGGCGGCAAGGGGGTTCTTCAAGATGAATGTACTGAGATAAGAAAACTGATTATCTATAGTGAGTTAGGAATCATCTGATTGGTGAATCAGTCATGAGCTGATGCGGGACCAGCTGTGAACAATCAAATTTCTAGTAGTAAAGGCACAGCTAAACAGATGTGTTTTAAGTCTTGATTTGAATGTGCCTAATGTTGGAGCACGTCTGATCATTTCTGGAAGCTGATCCAGTAATGGCGTAATAGCTGAAGGCCGATTCACCCTGCTTTGGCTGAACTCTTAGAATTTCTGGTTTACTTTATCCTAATGATAGTAATCTGTTCCTAGGCCAGGGATGTCAAAATCAATTCCTGGAGGGTCGCAGCCCTGTACAGTTCAGTTCCAGCCCTGCTCCAACACACTTAAGCTGCAGTCACACTGGGCTTTTCCTCTCATAGACTTCCATTCATACGCACGCGTCAGACCGGAAACGCAAGGTCATGCATCAAGTTTCGCATGTTGCTGCGGTGCAAAGTTCAAGCTTGGTGAACTCTGACCTGCGAAATCGCATCACTTTATTTAGGGTTGGAACTAAACTGTGCAGGGCTACGACCGTTTGGCATCCCTGTCCTAGGCCATTTAGTAATTGATAGACAAGTAATAAAACTAAAATCTATTCTGAATGTAACTGGGAGCTAGTGTAAAGACCTGCGGACAGGTGTGATGTCATTTGTATTTCTGGTTCTGGTCAGAATCCTGGCAGCAGCGTTCTAGATGAGCTGCAACTGTCTGACTGTCTTTTTGGGAAGGCCAGTGAGGAGTCCATTACAGTAATCCACCCTGCTGCTGATAAAAGCATGAACAAGTCCCCAAAGGAAACAAAGCGTCTAATTCTTGCAATGTTTTTGAGATGATAGTATGCTGAATTAGTTACTGAATTTGAATATGTCTTCAATATAAATCTATGGTGTTTGAGTTATTTTGGGGGAAATCTGAACAGTTAGAAATCATAAAGCACACTAAGTCAGAATTGATGGTCAGAGTGGAGTTGGGAGGCTGTAGCTTGACATTTGTGGAGTAGTTAATATTAGAAATGCTGGTCTCAGAAGAATAGTCTAATATGTAAATTTCAATGGTATAACAGTTAAAGTCATTGAGATGAAAGAGAATGTGATCTGCTTGCTGTTAGAGACCTCCTGTTCTTCAGTGTTGTAGTGTGTCGGTCATTTAGTTAGTGTTCAGAGTGTCTGGATCAGTGTTTAATTCTCTGCGTGTTTGCGCACGGCAGCACTAATTACAGCCGTCTGATCTGATCTGTGCTGTGATGGACAGTTTGACTGATCTGACCAGCAGGGGGAGATGTGAGTGTGTGTTTGCCTGTTCACATGGAAAATCTTCAGTGTGAAACATTAATTTTCTAGGAAGTGCAGGAATGATGCACTCTTTTAAGACAAAAGGTGGTACAGTAGATATGTTTTTCAAATAATTTAGTAAATTTACGTGACTTTTATATACTGGATGTTTGTTAGATTTTGGATTTTATTCTTTAAGAGTGATATACTGTGGTTGGGACTTGATAGTGTTATTTTGACATTATGTTCATACGTTTGGTCATGTATTAATACTGTTGTTTAGTTTAAATCATGTAAATCATAATGTAATCAATCAGTAATGTAAACAATGAAAATAATGTAATCAATCAGTAATGTACACAATGCAAATCATAATTAATATACTATAAAATTAGCTTCAATTTTAATTGTATTTAAGTTTTAATCATTATATTGTGCTTCACTTTTATTTGTATCTCAGTCGCCAAAAGATGTAGATGTTCATTTTTTTTTTCTAAATTCTGTAATTTTTTGCTAAATATTTTTTAAATGATTACATTTTTCTAATTTAAGTCATCTAATTTATTATAATTTATATTGTTTAATTAGTTTTAGTTAACAACAACACTGCTTTGACACTATAAAACATTGACATTTTTGTTTATTCATTCATTCATTTTCTTTTCGGCTTAGTCCCTTTATTAATCTGGGGTTGCCACAGCGGAATGAACCGCCAACTTATCCAGCATATGTTTTACTCTGTGGATGCCCTTCCACCTGCAACCCATCACTGGGAACATTTTTGTTTATAGTTTACGTTTTCCTTTAATTTAGCTTTAATTTATTTTAACAAATTTATTATTTAATTTTATATTGGCTTGCAAATGTGAAAAAGGTTTGTGAAATCGGTGGTATTAATTTATAAAATATCAGACAAGAAAATATGGAAATACGTTCGGTGAAGCTGTGTGAAATCTCTCTTGAAAATAGAATACAAATTGAATTTCTGAGTGTGTTAAATAATGTAATGGATTAGTAATATGCTGATTGTTTTATTTCTTTTTGCTTGAGTCACATGTGAGCTTTTAGATCAGGGTGTCTGCAGGGTCTTAAGAAGTCTTAAAATGTCTTAAATTTCAAAAAATGACATTTTAGACCTTAAAAAGTCCTAAATTTACTGAAATACTTTGTTGTAGCTCTTAAATCATTTTAAACAGGTCATAATTTTCCTTTGTCCATGTAAAGCTACCCAATGAGGCCAACACTATTAACTCTATATTACATATATATGGTTTAATTATTTCTCTTACGTCCTTACAAAAATGTTTGTTTAAAAGTTCTAAATGTATTTATAGCTATCTGGTGAGGACACTGGCCTAAACAGTGTGATGTGCATAAATTTAGTTTATTATAATTTTTAAAACTTGTCTTTTTTAAAAGAAAGTTTATGCTGACAAAAATATATGTATATAAATAGAGTTTGCTTGTTCTCATGCATTATTTGAAATATGTGGCTAAGAAAGAACTAATTTATTATTATTTTTTAATGGGACAAGTAAAAATCTTTCCCACTGGCCATTTGAAAAGAATCCTTAGTGTTTAGTGCTATATAATCTGAAATTTAAGTCTTAAAAAGTCTTAACATGTCTTAAATTTTGAAAACAGCAGAAACCCTGTAAACTAGGGCTGTGTGATATTGGAAATAAAACTGCCATTGTGTTGTTTTGTTTTTCTGTGAAATAGACTACGATATGAATATAATGTCACCACAGGATTTGAATAGCTCAATTTGGAAAGAATTCATAATTTTATATTGATTGGGATGATTTTGTAGGACAAATAACCTGCATAAATTAAGCATATAGCCTTTTATGGTTTTCTGGAATGATTCTAACTCTATTCAGGTACAGAATTTAAATAATCAAATGTAAAAAAATAACACTTCATAGTCTTTGTTGTATTAAAAATAAACCATTAATCTTTGTTAAAATGTTAAAATTTCTTATACACAAATAGTTTAAATACTCTTTAAAATCTCAGAGTCATAGGCTTTAAAAACAAAGCAAACAAGCAAATGAAAAATGTTCACCCTATTAAGGTTAAATGTGGTTCCTGGTCAACTGTAATCCCACTCAAATTTCCTAATGGATGAATAAACTATAACTGAATTGACATTGCAGATTCTGCGATGTGACTATTGCGGATTTGCACATTGCGACATTGATGCTAAAATTATATTGTGCTGCCCTACAGTAGACATATCCTGAACGTGTCAGAGATGTAGAGATGTATGAGTGTAAACAAAAACGTGGAAACCTGTCTGGAAACACTCAGTTAGGATACTGACATCTACAATTAAGGATGTATTGACACTAAATGTCTCTCTCTGTGTTTTTTTTTCTCAGGCGACAGATGAGGACTCTCCTCCTAATAACATCTTGACCTACTCCATCACCTACGCCTCTCAGTTTAGGTCATTCTTCAGCATCAGCATTGCGGAGGGCTACGCAGGTCTGTGTTCAAAATCAAAGCCACATAATAATACAATTTCACTGCTTGTTCAGGCTGTTGGCAGGTTACATTAGACTCGCCATAGCACAGTGCATTAGTAAGGAATCGGATTTGGATTTAACACCTTAAAGCGTGAAAATGCCTTTAGAGAAGGCTTTGTGACCTCTGCTGTTTTCATAAAGCGATTATAGATGCCTTATTCTAGCAAGCTGCTGCTTATCTGTTGTGAATATTTCTTTGATTTGAGTGTGGTAACCCCTGTTTGTTTGTTTGTTTGTTTGTTTGTTTGTTTGTTTAGTCATCACCGTGACTCGTCCTCTGGATTATGAGCAGGTTCCAAGTGGATTGATCTTTCTGACTCTGATGGCTAAAGATGGAGGAAACCCATCTCTCAACAGCACCGTTCCAGTCATCATCGAGCTGATTGTGAGTCATAAACATAACAGTTCGCATTTAATTTAATGTACTACACCGGAATCAAGTCTGCTTGCATGATACTTTTTTATTCGTAGTCATGGTGTACAGTTGAGGGCAAAATTATTGAAATATTTAGTCTTTAGTCTTATATATATATATATATATATATATATATATATATATATATATAATATTATTATTATATTATTATATTATTATTATATTATTATTTTTATATTATTATCCAAATTGAGCTATAATAATAATAATAATAATAATTTTATTATTATTATTTAGTGTAATTATTTTTTATTTTTGTTTTGAATACAGTGAATTTTATTTGTTTTTTGAGCATTTAAAAGCAAAATGTGAACATTTTTACTGTGATTTTATTTATTTTTTCTTTTGATTAGGGTGATTTTCATTGTTTAAAAGCATTTACACTAATTTGACTTGCATTAATTAAATGATTATTTGATGAAAGTTGTTTTTGCAGTCATTTTATCATTGTAATAATACTTTACTTTTGCATTAATAGTTTTGCATTGACATTGCTTGTCTTGTTGAAACAATTAGTGTCCTACCATACACACGGCGCAGCTAAAGGATTAAAATGTTACAAAAATTATTGTTTTTTTAAATAAATATAAAAACCACTGCCTCCTTGCCTTCACCTCGGTGGGGCTTTTTTCAGTTTATTCACAACAATTTGCTTTTGTATAATGTTATTATAAGCAGTATTATTTATTATATGCATATTTATATTTGTTTTATTAAAAACAAGCTTAGATTTGTCCACCTGTCAGGTTTTAGACCATACAGGGCATAGGACCTGTGTTTGGATATAACTCAGTTTTTTTGACCACACTTCGTTATTATTGTTTATTTATTAGTTTGCTGGAAATTAGAACTGAACTTAGAAATATTTTTTGAAACAAATCTTTGCACTTAACAAACTAAATTAAATATGTAGGCTATTGAATGTCTTCAGTGGCGTGAGTACAACACCATTTCCTTATCCACAAAAGAGAGAAAGAGAAAGAGGCCGAATGGAGGGGGTTCGTTCTTTATCCTCTTGCTGTAGATGGTCTGTTTAACTGTTTTCTTGCTAGTGAAGCGTTCAGTTTTTCCTCTTACAAAGTCCGCCACGTAAAGAGCAAATTTGGCATGCCGTGACGCAACTGACTCTTAAAGGGAATGGGAGATGAGACTCCGATTGGTTTATTCTCAAAACACACCCAAAAACTCATTAAGTGAATAAGCACAACCCTGTTAGACCATGCGCTGCAGCTCAAAACGCATTTTTCCGTCCTTAAAATTGTAAAAGTGGGTTTGGACACGCCCTTAATGCGTTTGCGCCATGTGCTTTAGACTATGTGCCTAGATCTTTAAAATAGAGCCCTTAGTGTTTTTATTGTTCTCTGAGTTCTTTCATGCTCTTCCATTACTCAACTCACTAACCTAGATTTATATATCTATTTATTATTCATATTATTATTATTATTATTATTATTAGTATTAGTATTATTACTATTAGTATTATTAATTATTCATGTATGTAGGTATTATTTATTTATTTATTATTATTATTTTTATTATTATTTATTCACGTATTTATTATTATTATTATTATTTATAAGGTGCATTTTTAAAGTATTTAAAAGCAAAAATTTGAAGATTTCTTTTTTTAGCATTTTATAGCATTCTTTTTTTGGATTTTTTAATATTGAATAAGGTGAATGTCATTGTATGAAAGCATTTACACTAATTAAACTAATTAAATAATTCTGCATTGGCATTGCTTATGTCTTGTTGAAACAAAGTGTTTTATTGTTAACATATTGCATTTAGGCTCTTCAATTACTCAATTATTTATTTATTTACTTTTATTTTTTACATTTAGATTTATTTATTTATTTGATATGATAATTTACACTTAGTTGAGCTTATCTTGTACCCTTTAACTATATCTTACAACCTGGTGATAATGCAGATTTCCCACAAGCGTCATATCAGATTTGAGTTTCATCATACACAAATAGTCTCATATTGGCGTTGTGTGATCTTTGTGTTAATTCTGAATTCATCTGTTTCCTCTGAGCTTCATTGACTAGGATGGTTAATCCATAGATAATTTCACTCTGACATTTCTCTGCTCTTTTATTATGATTCTGATTAGACACATTTCATCTGAAAAAACAGC
>NC_079447.1:9944855-10071874 GCF_903798145.1 Danio aesculapii | reverse complement strand
TCCACAGGCGGGACTCCTCCACTGCGCTCTTCTGCCAGCGCTACAGTGTTTGTGAACCTCCTCGACCTGAATGACAACGACCCTGCCTTTCTCAACCTCCCGTTTGTCGCTGAGGTGCCGGAGGGGCTTCCTATTGGATCATCTGTGTTTAGGGTGAGCATTTGATTGGCTGAAGTTGGTGCATGGACCGATGATATGTTTAATAATGCAGGAGCAGAATAGGCCCATTTCCTGATATACAGTTGAAGTCAGAATGAATTATTAGCCCTCCTGTTCAATTTGAATTCTTTTACATTTCTTTCCTCATTTATGTTTAAGGGAGAAAAGATTTAGAAGACATAATAGTTTTAATAACTCAATTCTAATAACTAAATTTTTTTATATTTGTCGTTATGACAGTACATAATATTTTGCGAGATATTTTTCAAGATACTAGTATTCAGATTGAAGTGCAATTTAAAGGCTTAACTAGGTTAATTAGGTTAATTATTCATTCATTCGTTCATTCATTCATTCATTTTATTTTCAGCTTAGTCCCTTTATTAATCTGAGGTAGCCACAGCGGAATGAACCGCCAACTTATCCAGCATGTTTTTACGCAGCGGATGCCCTTCCAGCCACAAACCATCTCTGGGAAACATCCACACACACTCATTCACACTCATACACTACGGACAATTTAGCCTACCCAATTCACCTAAAGCGCATGTCTTTGTACTTTGGGGGAAACCGGAGCACCCAGAGGAAACCCACGCGAACGTAGGGAGAACATGCAAACTTCACACAGAAACGCCAACTGACCCAGCTGAGGCTCGAACCAGCAGCCACTGCGTTGCCTAATTAGGTTAATTAAGTTAAAGTAATTAAACAAGTTATTGTATAACAGTGGTTTGTTCTGTAGAAATCGAAAAAAATAGCTTAAAATTGCTTAAGCGTTCTAATAATATTGACATTAAAAATTATAAACTATTATTATATGTACATATTAATATTTCTTTTATAGGAAATGCAGTGAAAATGTCATTAATTTGATCATTATCCCTTGAGAAATATTTGAAAAAGAATAAATATTGCACAAGAGGGCTATTAAAGTTGCCCTTAACAATATATTTTATATTCAGACCACACAAAAATACAACAGACTGATCATCACCACACTATGGAACGCAATAGATTTGACAATTAAGTATGAAAGCATTATTAATAATCTAAAGTATTATCTTGTATTATAAATAAATAAAAACCTTGCTCATGATTTCAATGTAACAATAATCACTGTGTTATACTACTAAACTATTTTGGTGATACTAATAAACACCAAAACAGCATATAAGATTTGCACATTAGAACTAAAGACTGGAGTAATTATGAAATAGCACAGGAATAATTTACCTTTAAATATTCAAATCAAAAGACAATAACATTTAACACATAAATTCAGTCTTCAGAGAGATTCAAAAACATTAAAGAAATTCTGAATAAAATGTTGCTTTTTTTCTTTAATTTAAATGTGTAGTGTGATTATAAACAGATGAGAAGTATCAGAATATATATATGAAGAGAGATGCAAAAACCTCTAAGTGCTGTCTGAAATTTCCATTTTTTCCATTTTTCTCAGCCTCCTTTGTTAATGTTGTGTTATTTCACTTTAAAAAACATGAAAATTACTTATCCTTTGCTGTAAAAGTGAAGTAACTGAACTTAAACAGGAGCCTGATAAAAATGTTAAAGTCAGAATTATTAGCCCCCCTTTGAATATTTTTTTCTTTTTTAAATATTTCCCAAATTATGTTTAACAGAGCAAGGACATTCTCACAGTATGTCTGATAATGTTTTTTCTTCTGGAGAAAGTCTTATTTTTTTTTATTTCAGATAGAATAAAAGCAGTTTTGAATTTTTTAAAAAACATTTTAAGGTCAAAATTATTAGCCCCTTTAAGCTATATTTTTTCAATTGTCTACAGAACAAACCATCGTTATACAATAACTTGTCTAATTACCCTAACCTGCCTAGTTAACCTAATCAACATAGTTAAGCCTTTAAATGTCACTTTAAGCTGTCTTGAAAAATATCTAGTCAAATATTATTTACTGTCATCATGGCAAAGATATATATATGTACATTTTCTAACAAAAAACAAAACTTCTTCATTATATTAATTAATTATTTAATTTAAATTATTTAATTTAAATTATTTAATTTAAATTAATTAAATTATATATACATATATATATATATATATATATATATATATATATATATATATATATATATATATACATATATATATAATTAATTCATTTATTTTTTTTCATTTCTTGCATTCAGATTTTACTTCATTATAAAAATATGAAGTGTCTAGTACCACTTCTGGATTGATTGACTTTCTATTACTATGTTGAATAGTGCAGAAGTAATTTCTCAACTCTATAAAATACTGAAAAAGTTTTGTTTTTTGTTAGAAAATGTACACTTATAAATATGAAACTTAATTTTAAAATAGATGGATTAATAACAACTGTCATTACTCACAAAATCAAAATTAAAATATATGAAAACTACATTTTCAAACTGCTAATTATAAATGAAACTGTTTTTTTTCTCTTTGATAAACACAGAAGCATCATTCATTCATTTATTCATTCTCATTCGGCTTAGTCCCTTTATTCATCAGGGGTCACCACAGCGGAATGAACCGCCAACTTATCCAGCATATGTTTTACACAGCGGATGCCCTTCCAGCTGCAACCCAGTTCTGGGAAACATCCATACACATTCAATCACACACATACACTACGGCCAATATAGTTTATTCAATTCACCTATAGTGCATGTCTTTGGACTGTGGGGGAAACCGGAGCACCTGGAGGAAACCCACACCAACACAGGGAGAATATGCAAACTCCACACAGAAATGCCAACTGGCCCAACTGTGACTCAATCCTGGGACCTTCTTGCTGTGAGGTGACAGTGCTAACTGAGCCACAAGTGTTGCAGATGCCCAGAAGCATCGTTCTATAGATTTTTAACATATCTACAGTGTCAAAAGAATTCCAATCGAGCACAGCGTATTACCCAGATGAATTTAAGGTGACAACACAGTTGGCTTATTGTTTTACTGCAGTGCAAGTGGGAAAATTAGGGGGGGGGGGGGGGGGGGGTAGCTTGGTAATTTCCAAAAATATCATATACAGTATGTTATTAAACTATTACAATTATTATCCATAACCTACAGAAGATTAAAAAAAAGTATTTAATAGTTACATAAAAAACAACATGCACATAAAAAACATCAGCCATTAATTAATTTTTCCATTGGATTGCGACCCCTTGGGTTATTATTAACAACACAGCAGTAGGATTAGTAGCAGCAGATTGATTTTACAACACAATGTTAAACTTTGACACCTTTACGGCACTCACACAATAAAAATAAAGGCCATGGCTGAACATAGAGGATGATCTCCAAGTGGAGGTCTCCAAAGTTAAACAAAGAATTGTGCTGTAAACATTGTGCCAACCATTCTCATAAAGTGAGATTAATATTAAATAGACTGAATAATGGCTATTAAAAAATTATATGGACGTTAGACTGTTGCAATTATTTTGTGTTGTCAAAATGCTTGTGTTTATATAGTTCCTATTGGTGTGAGTCGTTGTGTGGAATGTTTGTTTGTTTATAACCACCTCTGAGGATAGTGAGGGTCACTAGTCACTGAAATTGTTATTTTAGGGCTGAAAATTTTGGAAACCCCTGTTTTACTGTACCTGTAATAGCATGCTGTGCGCTGATGCCCTCTGCTGGTTTCCTCCCTCAGGTGCAAGTGCAGGACCCCGACGAAGCAGCCAATGGTGCTGTAACAATGGCCCTTCAGATGGGGATGCCGAGGCTGGACTTCAGACTCAACATCACCACAGGAATCCTGGTGTCCACAGTAGTGCTGGACCGAGAGCAGATTGGCCAGTATTATCTGCGGATCATTGCGTATGACGCAGGCCAGTTTCCACGCACGTCCACAAGCACTCTCACTATCACAGGTAAACACTGCATGATCATGGCCCACACGTGTTTACATGCAAATGCTGAATAATCGCAATGTTTCCCGCTCTTTCTGTGTGCAGTTTTGGACGTGAATGATGAGACGCCCACTTTCTTCCCCAGTGTTTATAACGTGTCTCTGGAGGAGAGCGTACCCCGTGATTATCTGGTGGTCAGACTCAACTGCACGGATAATGACGCGGGTCTTAACGCAGAGCTCAGCTATTTTATCACAGGTCAGATTTCAGGAGGTCACAGGTTGATTCTGTAAATGGGTTTTTGCTGACAGAGCAACACTTTGCAATTTTGGCATGGGACTCACAGTGAACAGATGTGTCCAAAATCTACACCCAAAAAATTACTTTGCTCCTTGTTCAAGCTACTTATTTACAATGAGTTGCTGAAACAACACAATTCTTAAGTTGTTTTTGAGACAACCTAAATGTTTTATGTTGAATCCACTTAAATATATAAAACAATAGTGTTAACTTAATTGATTTGTGTTGGGAAGGGCATCTGCTGCGTAAAACATATGCTGGATAAGTTGGCGGTTCATTCCGTTGTGGTGACCCCAGATTAATAAAGAGGCTAAGCCGAAAAGAAAATGAATGAATGATTTGTGTTGGGACAACATGAAGGAATAAGTTATGCACGGTGGTGTGTGACGTACAGTATTTCCGGTGAAATCTGAGGCCGCTGGCTTACCTCCGCTGATCATACAGTACTGTGCTACAACAGGAACACTACCCATGTAGCAATGAATTCTGGCCCAGATTTGGCATGAAGCTACTGTAGCACTGCAGGCATTCATCCAGCACTAGCATACTGCATATTGGCCGTAGTTTGGCAGAGGTGGCACTGTCTTTAAGGCTGCAGACAAGGCTTGGGTCAGATGTAGAATGTGGCCCAGATGTTAGACATTAATATGTGGGCCATGTAAGTTTGGCCTATCTTGACCATCATTTAAATTATTTTTGAGTAAAGAAAAAAATTCTACCAATCCGGTCGCTTCAAGAAAATGCATGTCCATAGCGCACCTCAAGCACAATGCTTTGTGGGCTTATTAATTTCATTGCACTGGTGACACACCAACATATCTTGCCCAGTTAAGGCCCAGTTAAGGCTGATTTATACTTCTGCGTCAAGCGCACGCGTATGCTATGGCACAGCCTACTCGTGGCTGCATAGCCCTCGATGCTGACGCGCACCTCAGAAAAAAATGTAACTACACGTTGCAACGATGCATAGCGTAAACTCTGTGATTGGTTGGTTTGGTAGCGCTGACGAGTGTGTGCGGAGGTGAGAGCCGCGCGAGCCCGATGCAGCAAGTGTTTACAAGTGTGGAGTCCCGTGAAGGAGCTCGAGATGGAGACTAAATGAGCGAGTTTAAGCCACTTGTACATTTAAGGTAGCGTTCAGAAAAAACAAAAAACCCACGAAGAAACACGACACAGAGGAACATAAACACCTACTGCCAGCTAGCATTTCTGAAGTGTTATTGCAGACCAACACACACAGTGCGCAGAACTATAAATGCACGGCTACGCGCATTGCATGCACCGTGGGTCACGCCGATCACTTGATGCAGAAGTATAAACCATGAATTATGGGTTATTAACTTGGCTGAGACTTGGCCCAAAGATGGTCCATGTTTGGCCCATTGTCTGGAAGCCAGACTTGGTCCTGTCATGTACCAAAAATCACTGCAACATGTGGGCCAAGCAAAAGCTGATTGTGTGAGCCAGAAAAATTTTGCTATGTGGGTGCTGACAAAAGCATCTAACGTCACGGATAGTTGTGTTAGTGCTTTATGCCGTTATAGCCCACTTACAGGGCATTCGGTAAGAATTCATAGCGCTTCACTTTTTCCACATTTTGTTATGTTACAACCTTTTTGCAAAATGAATTAAATTCATTTATTTCCTCAAACTTCTACACACAATACCCTATAATGACAATGTGAAAAGAGTTTTTTTTTAATTGTTGCAAGACAAAAGAATCGTCTATAGACCTCCGAGACAGGATTGTCTCGAGGCACAAGGCTGGGGAAAGTTACAGAAAAATTTCTGCTGCTCTGAAAGTTCCAATGAGCACAGTGGCCTCCATCATCTGTAAGTGGAAGATGATTGGAACCACCAGGACTCTTCCTAGAGCTGGCCGACCATCTAAGCTGAGTGATCGGGACAGATGGGCCTTAGTCAGGGAGGTGATCAATAATCTGATGATCACTCTGTCTGAGCTCCGGCATTCTTCTGTGGAGAGAGGAGAACCTTACAGAAGGACAACCATCTGTGCAGCAATCCACCAATCAGGCCTGTATAGTAGAGTGGCCTGACAGAAGCCACTCCCCGCCTGGAATTTGCCAAAAGGCATCTGAAGGACTCTCAGACCATAAGAAACACAATTCACTGGTCTGATGAGACTAAAATTGAGCTCTTTGGAGTGAATGCCAGGCGTTACGTTTGGAGAAAACCAGGCACCGCTCATCACCAGGCTAATACCATCCCTACAGTGAAGCATGGTGGGGGCAGCATCATGCTGTGGGGATGTTTTTCAGCAGCAGGAACTGGAAGACTAGTCAGGATAGAGGGAAAGATGAATGCAGCAATGTACAGAGACATCCTGAATAAAAAACCTGCTTCACAGGTGACGGTTCATCTTGCCGCAGGACAATGACCCAAAGCACACCACTAAAATATCAATGGAGTGGCTTCACAACAACTTGGTGAATGTCCTTATGTGGCCCAGCCAGAGCCCAGATCTACAGTAAATCCTATTGAACATCTCTGGAGAGATCTGAAAATGGCTGTACACCATCGCTTCTCATCCAATCTGATAGAGCTTGAGAGGTACTGCAAGTAGGAATGAATTCCCAAAGACAAGTTCCCAAAGACAGGTGTGCCAAGCTTGTGGCATCATATTCAAAAAGAGTTGAGGCTGTAATTGCTGGCAAAGGTGCATCAACAAAGTATTGAGCAAAGGCTGTGAATACTTATGTACATGTGATTTTTCAGGTTTTGTTTTTTTTTTAATTTACAACAATTTCAAAAACTCTTTCACATTGTCATTATGAGGTATTGTGTGTAGAATTTGAGGGAATAAATGAATTATTCCATTTTGGAATAAGGCTGTAACATAAAAAATGTGAAAAAAGTGAAGCGCTATCAATACTTTCCGGATGCACTGTAAATAAACTTGCCTTGCCTATTTCAATAGCATTATATTAATATCTTTCAGATTAAAATATATATATATATAATCATAATTTTATCAAACATTTGTATATATGCTTATTTATGAAAATAGTACCACATAATTATATAGAATTGAAATGTAAGAATTGTATTCTTATGGAAAGGCATTGTCATTGGAAAGGCATTGTTTGAGTGATAGCTGAGCTGAACTTGTGTTTTTTGTGCTCCAATAGCAGGGAACCAGGATGGAAAGTTTAGTGTGGGGTTCAGGACCGGTGTGGTGCGAACTGTGGTGAGCCTGGACCGCGAAACTCAGGCCTCGTACAGGCTAGTGATCGAAGCCATCGGTAAGTTTCCAATAGATGGTAAAACAAATGGTTATGCATGTGTTTGTGCACATGTGGTACAGTCTTTTGCAGCTTCCTCTCTGCATGTCATGGAGTTGAAAAAAGTTGTGGTTTCCTGTTTTGTCATGCAGCTTTCAGAAATACAGCGGCTGTTTTAATACCAGTTTAATCAGCTTCTGTGAAATATGCTGCTCATATTTTTAGTGATAAGAAATAATACCTCAGGTTCGTTATTATGCTTATTTAATGAACTTTTGATAATGACTGAAGCAGAAATCTTACAATATTTACAGTGTTTCACACACACAAAAAACTCTTACAAGTCAGTTTACATCAAAAAATGCATATATTTAAGGGATAGTTCATCCAAAAATGAAACTGTACTCACTATTTACTTACTCTCAAGTGAGTCCAAACTTTTAAGAGTGTATTTCTTATGTTGATAATAAAAGAAGATACTTTGAAGAAAGCTGAAAAACCTGTAACCATTGACTTTCTTCAATTGAAGTCGATGGTTACAGGTTTCCAACAGTTTTCAAAATATCTTTTTTTGTGTTCAGCATCAAAAATGAAGCTCAAAAAGTGATGGGTGAGTAAATGATGACAGAACAGGCCCGTAGCCAGCCTGGTGAAAAGGGGTGGTTCTGTTTTTGTTCTCAAAAAGTGGGCCTTTTTGCAGTTATTCGCTTCATTTTCTGTATAATTATGAGGTTTAAATACTGCATTTTAGTGACATTTTAAGCACTATTTTTTGCTGGATTAGCTTGTCGGATGGCCATCATAACCACACTTTTTGTTGTACCAAAAAACATTTTCTAAAGATTTAGAATAAAGAAATATGAATATTTTCATTTAGCCTACTGTCAAATATCAAACCGTCACCAAATTCTGACTGAGGAAAGTTGAACATGCCGGCCAACATTCAACGATCCTCAGTCAGAATTTGGTGACGCTGAATTTGGCACAGCATGACTCAGAACAGGAAGTCACGGCGTGCTAAATTCGGTGTCCCAAATTCTGTACCAACAGCCAACACATGATTCCGCTTGGTCTTAAAGCTTTTTTGATGGGTTATTTTCACAAGTCATTATGGCATAGCAGTCAAAATAGGCAGATATGGCAAAAGTACACACATCCTTTATTCTAGTAGAAGTACAGAGAAAAACAGATGTTTAAAACGGCCCAGGTAAAAGTTGAAGTACTGACTACACTTTTGTACTCAAGTAAAAGTAAAGAAGTACGGCTTGAAATATGTATTGAAGTAAAAAGTATTCATTACCACTACCTGTTTTAGTTCACAGTGGTAACTACACTGCACATCATATGTCCATCTATACAAAATGACTTACATTTCAATTTGTTTTGTAAAGATTTTGTTGTAAATTTTCAGCAATAGCCAAGTAAGCAGCCAAACAACATCGCTCTACAATATTGTCCAACAACACTGTTCAAAAAGTTGCCCTGTGCATCATCACCTGGACACAAGACTGAAATATATGGCTGTTAAGAACAATGTAATTCTGTAGGCCTATATTTTTCTAAATAATAAACGTTTTCAATTTAACACTTCCTTTTGTTCAAAACATATTTCAGGTATTTTTTTCTTTTGATAAAATAAACAAAATCAAATGTATTTGACTTCAAAATATTTTTTGCTTTATGCGAAAGCTGCTTCATTTTCTTCAAACACTCAAGCAGCTCATATAATTTAACTATTTGTTTTTTTTGTTTTGTGTGTTTGTTTTCGGAGTATTGTGTATATGGCATTCAACAGATAAAGTTATTAATGCTGTTAATACATTTTTGCATCATCTTTTTTCCACATGATAAGTTCCTAATGCTTTGCGTTATATTTTTATTCATAAATCACCCAGTATAATTACTTTTGATGTTCCAAAATATTTATTCAACAACAATCTATCTTACAAATTTAAATAAAGGCTGCAGTGTATATACAGGGTAAAATTATACACCAGTATAAATTCTGAAGAGCTTTTAAGAAATGTGAACTTGTTGGAAACAAAGGAGATAAATGCATAACGTATTCATGAAGTATTTAATTGCTTTAGTACTAACTGTACATAAGTTGACAAAATAAACACATGATTGCTATTTTTTTCGCGGTATTAAATTGAATGATCAGAGTAGTGCAGTACACCTTGCTCGAAAGTGGACAAAAGGCTTTACCCCATTTAAAAGCCAGATTTAAACATCAACGCGTCTCTTGTTTACCTGTTATCCGATTGACCAAAACGTATGACTTCAGTCATGTTTACATCGCAGACTTCCTCTGTCTCATCCACATTAGCCATTCTTGCCATTCCCATGTGGTAAGCTTAATAAACAAGCCTACTTAAATCAGCCGGTATGGTGCATGTTCAGAGGTTAAAAAAGCCTGCACTGCAACATGCAGACGCACAATGGCAAAAATAGATTGACTGAATCAAAAAGGTGTTCAAATTGCGCCATGACAAGAAATAATATAGATCGTGCCACCTGAAAACGAAAGTAATGAGCACGATTTAAAAATGTAAAGAGTAGAAAGTACAAATATTTGTGTTCAAATGTAAGGAGTAAAAGTTCATTCATTCATTCATTTTCTTTTCTGCTTAGTCCCTTTATTAATCCGGGGTCGCCACAGCGGAATGAACCGCCAACTTATCCAGCACGTTTTTATGCAGCGGATGCCTTTCCAGACACAACCCATCTCTGGGAAACATCCATGCACACTCACTCACACTCATACACTACGGACAATTTAGCCTTCCCAATTCACCTGTACCGCATGTCTTTGGACTGTGGGGAAAACCGGAGCACCCGGAGGAAACCCACGCGAAGGTTGTCAGAAAAATAAATAGTGCAGTAAAGTACTGATATCAGAAAAATCGAATTAAGTACAGTAACGAAGTATTCTGTATAGGGCAAATGAGCTCACATATGGGACAAATTCTGGACCTTTGTCAGTGAGGGGGGGTGGGTCTTTTGAACTACCCAAACCACCCCCCAACCTGGAGACCTGGAAAATTCGTGGAATTTTGATATGTCATTTTCCAGGCCTGGAAATTTTTTTGAAAATCTGAAAAACCCTCAAATTTTTGGTAAAGTTACGGAAATTAGTTTAGCATATATCTGTATACATAAATATGGGTTATTTGTCTGCTCGTTTTCTGTCCATGGCCAAACACATGCTCTCACGTTATTAATGCTGTGTGAGCATTATTTAAACAAATTTAGATTAATTTAATTTAGATTAACTAAAAATTTGTTTAAACTGAATAGATCGTTGCATGTTTTAAGATATGCTGTAATATCTTTAAACGTGCATTGTTTTTCTTATTATTTACCACGTATACGTAAACATTACATAAAACATTTGGTCATGAAAATTTACTTGAAAGTCCTGGAAAAGTTACGGAAAATCATTGAATTTTAGTAGTAAGAATGTGTATGAACCCTGACTATATTAATTATAATGGCATTAGCAAGTTGCATTACCTTTAACTAGATTTTTTATTTGAACACATTGTACACTAATACCATGTTGTGGGCAAATTCTGCCAGTGTTTGTCTACTGTGTGTCTTTAAAATGCATCTCAGACCAGTTTTAGCACAGACATGTGATGTGCTGTTGCTTTGCCACAACTAGTGTTTATTTAAAGATGACTAGCATTACCAGGAAACACCAGAGACGATGTGAATCATACAGGCTGTGTTGTGTTTTATGTTTCTATCAGGGTTCCATTGTTTTGGAAAACTTGGAGATATCAAATATAATAAATCTTGGAATGCATAAGAAAATAAAGTAGAAATGATTCAACTATATACAGATGAAGTCAGAATTATTAGTCGCAGAATTATTAGATACTAGTATTCAGCTTAAAGTGACATTTAGGGTGCTTTCACACTAGCACTGTTGGTCCATACCCGGGTTCGTTTGACGTCAAAGTACAGTACATTTAGCTAGTGTGAACGTGTCTTCTGAACTCAGGTGCGCACCCTCGAACCGTACCAAGTCTGCCTGAAAGAGGGGTACGGTTCAACCGAGCTCTGGTACGGTTCACTTCTGGTATAAATGCAGTTGTACCAAATAACAGAAGTGAACCGCCGACTGTACAACAAACTATCTTTTCATAGCATTTATTTGTGTGTGTGTGTGTATATCACATGCTTTGACAAACGGGACTGAGCCAGGGCAAGCACAGTGATAATGTCTGCTTGTCTCCCCCAAAAACAGCTTCTGCAGACATTGCGTCATGTTCTGAATGTTTCTAATATTTTTGCGGCAGATAGACGCGAGTCGCTTTCTGTATGTCCAAAACCAAAAGATTTAGTAAAAGCAGAAGGACTGTGATGTGTGGAGGTCTTTTCATTTTGGCGCTTCACTTTCATGGCCGTCACCTAGCAACAGCTGTACACACAACAGCTAATCGTACCGGGTTCAGAAGGAAAAAAGACAGTGTGAACACAAACCAACCGAGAAGGTGGAAAGGGGGATAATCGAACTTGTGTACGGTCCAGTCAATTGAACCAAGTGTGAAAGCACTCTTAGGGGCCGTCCGAATGCGCATTTACGTTTAAAAGACGAGAGGCGTACCTCACTGTCTTTTTTGTTGACAAGAAAAAAAGAAGCGGTGTGATTTATTTATTTATTTATTTTTTTTTTTATGTCGCTAGGCAATTATTAATATTAATATAATTTTAATAATTAAATAGTTAGTGAAAAAGTACAAAAGACTTAATTGAATTTAACTTCACTTGCTTTTGTTTAAAGTATATTAAAATATCTCAGGAATCGTAACCAATCCTTATGCAATTATCCTGATCAACTGAACACATTGAACTTTGTGTTGTGTTTTATTTTGGCTGAGGGTTTCATGTCTTAGCTGTTGTGGTTTTCCTGTAGATAACGGTCCAGCGGGCGGCCGAAGGACAGGCACAGCTACAGTCTATGTGGAGGTGCTGGATGTCAATGATAACAGGCCTATATTCCTCCAGAACAGCTATGAGACCAGCGTCCTGGAGAACATTCCCAGAGGAACTAGTATATTACAGGTACACTTCACTCTCATTTACCGCATAAAAAAACGTTCTCATTTTTCTTTCAGTCAACAGCAATAGAGCTATCATAGTATTGGCACATGGGACTATATTACAAGTGTTTTTATTTGATCATAAGAAGCATTATATTTGCTGCATCCCAATTCACATACTATCCATCCTAAATAGTATTCGAAAATAGGATTAGTGTGTTCCAAATCATAGTATGTTAAATAAGTCACCCCCATGGTCTACTGACAAAAGTCTTATCGTCGATCCCAGTTGTTAGAGCAACACTTGACTTCTTGTTGATCATTTGGAAAAGTGTCAGAAGGTCGATTTTTTTTGTCTTCTTTTTTTTCTTTTTTTTTTTCTATGAATTATCTGTTGAACTGCATCCCAATCATCACAAATACTGCAGAAGACATAATAAAACCCACATGGACACAAGATTCTCACAGACCTCAGTCAAGCTTTGTTAAGCGAAAATCCTGGTTTGGGGTTGCATTCATTATGGGGGCGTGCGAGAGATCTGAAGAGTGAATGGCAACATCAACAGCCTGAGTGTGAAAAGACATTTGTGCTGCCCATTACATTACAAACCACAGGGGAGGGCTAATTCTTCAGCAGGATAGCACTCCTTCTCAAATTTCAGCCTCCACATCAAAGTTCCTGAAAGCAAAGAAGGTCAAGGTGCTCCAGGATTGGCCAGCCCAGTCACCAGACATGAACATTATTGAGTGTGTTTGGGGTAAGATGGAGGAGGAGGCATTGAAGATGAAACCTAAGAATCTTGATCAACTCTGGAGTCCTGCAAGAAGGCTTTCTTTGCCATTCCAGATGACTTTATTAATATGTTATTTGAGTCATTGCAGAGATGTATGGATGCAGTCCTCCAAGCTCATGGGAGTCATTCACAATATTAATTCTTTTTCCTCTGCAGCATGACTTTATATTCTATACTGTACATTATTTCTGTTAAGTGACAAGACTTTTGTCTAT
The DNA here is from genome assembly GCF_903798145.1 of Danio aesculapii. NCBI lineage: Eukaryota > Metazoa > Chordata > Actinopteri > Cypriniformes > Danionidae > Danio > Danio aesculapii. Next base: position 10,058,255 of record NC_079447.1, on the reverse strand, counting down.
GCAAAGTCAGACCTTACTGTCCTAATTAAATAATGAAAAATAAATTTAATTATATATAATTAAAAATATAAGCCACTTCTGATGCAAAATAATCAACTAGAAGTCAAGTTATTATTTGTTGTTCCTAAAACTTGGATAGGCAGCAAGACTTTTGTCAGGTAGTGTATGTTTGGATGAAATTTTAAGTGGGAATCCATGCGTACTCTAACTGATAATATTAACCATAAAGCATTGTGCACTGGACATGTTAACGAACCATAAAAATACACACTTATGGGATGTAAGACATGCAAATGTACACTAACAAAATATATTTTCGCTGCTTGTTCAAACTGCTTATTTAAAATGAGTTTAAACATCAATTCTGGAGATCTTATTGGGAAACTTTTTTACATGCCATTTTAAATTTGTTAAGTTCACTAAATCTATTTGTGTTCGGATGACATGAGTGAATTGTGTGGAACCCTGCAGTTTTTACAGTGCAGACAAATTGGGATGCAGCACCTGTCTTCTATGGTTTTTCTATGATGTCATGTTCCACTCTGCTAACAAAACTGCCAACAATTCCATAATAGTGTAACAATGGTGATGCTTCAGAAGTTGTCAGCAGAACAACTTTCTACAACTTTGAGATTTAAACACTATTAACCCAAATAGTTGACTTAACTAAAATATTTGAGTCACTTAAGTTTTTATTTTACTTACTCTTTTATTGTAAGTTTAGGATAATGTTGTATAGTAAAGATTTACTTGAGGAGTGTTTTATTTAGGTTTCATGAATTAGTATGTATTATTCACAATGCAAAATGCTTTGTTTACTTAGGGTTTTTGTCTTGTTTCTAGTGCAAATATCTACAAATTCTTAAATCAAAAAGCATTTTCTAGACAAGTAAAACAAAGTCTTCTTTTCAGAAATAATAAGTGAAAATGAAGTGAGGTTTTCCTTAAAATAAGTCAAATAATCTGCCATTAGGGTCAGCTAAATAATCTTGTTTTGGCTTTGAAATAAAAATATTTTGCTGACCACAAGGGCAGATTATTTAGCTATTTTAATGGAAAACTCAGTTAATTTTTGACACATTACTTCTGAAAGCAAAAGAGAAATGTTTACTTGTCTGAAAAATCCTGTTTAGATATTTGGACTAGAAACAACTCTAAGAAAAGCATTTTTTTGCAACGCATGAATTTCATGAGATTGCATGAATTTGCTGTTATGGGAAAAACCAACATCCTAGCGAAACAGCATTATTTGAGCATAAAATAGAATTTATTTATTTGTTTAATTATTATTTTATTATAATTATTATTTATTTAAATATTATTATTATTATTATTATTATTATTATTATTATTATTATTATTATTATTATTATTATTATTATTATTATTATTTCCTTTATTTAGCCAGGAGATCACATTGAGACAGTGTTCTCTCTTCTTCTAGTGAGACCTGGTTAAGACGGCAGGCAGCACAGAAAGTTTCACATAAAAATCACAGAAAATAATACCACAAAATCACCATTCGTAAAAAGGTCAGATCATATAAAAAACAATTACAGGTATCCTTTAAGACATTGTACAGAAGATGTTGAAAAGTACTCCGAGTCAGAAGTGTGTCAAGATTGAACTGATTTTGCAGGTCATTTCAAGCCCTAGGAGCATAAAAGGTAAAAGCATGTTTGCCAAGTTCTGACAATACCCTGGGGACTGTTAAATGAATACAGGAACCAGATCTAGTGTGTTGATTATTTATGTGAAATAAAATAGAAAGATAGAATGGTAGTTTACCAAAGAGAGCCTTTAAAGTAAATAAGTACAAATGTAATATTCTCCTTTGATATAAAGACATATATACCATATAGAAGATATAAATACTAATCTAAGGAATCATACAAAATACAGTAATGCATCTGTGGATCTGCACCTGTGACAAAGCATATTGCTGCATGATAAACAGAATCTAGTCAAAAATGTACTCTCTACTAATTTCTTACGGGCCTTATAAGGAAAACAATTTTTTTGACCGGTATAAGAAACCTAATTTTGGCCTAAGCTTTTTCAATAACATCAAAAGACATCAAAGGCTAATTTACACTTCTGCATTGATTGAAGTTTCTGTGTTCCCATTGTGTTGTTTCTTTGAGTTTAGGCTACAAACAATGGTGGCTGAAACTGAGCAGGTCGTGTTGAAGCTGGAGCTAGTCAATGTTATAATCAATAATATTTATAATAAATCACTCAAACTAAAATACGGAAGTGTCGCAGGAGAGTGTATGATGCGTATCTTGTAGTTGCATTTTTGGGATGGTGTGCGTCAGGGTACTGTGCCCCGGTACATGACTAACCTTAGGGTGTGAAAAAGCAAGTGAACACTCAATGCAGAACTATAAATTGTGCTTTATAACAGACAAACAAACAAAACAAAGCATACATTTAGTCCTGATTACTTGGTCATTTTTAAATCAGAAACAAACAAAAAAAATGTAATGATGTTGCAATGAAATTTCCAAACATCCTAAACACTGTTATGGATTAGGCTACTGTAAACATGTTTTTTGTTTGTATGTGCATACACTGACAATTTGATTTAAGGTAGGTTGTGGCAAACAGATTATATATGTTTAATTTAAACAAACAAATTAAGTACAACATTACTAATTTTAATTTGTTTGTAAATGAATTCAGCCCGTATAAGTTGTTTGCAACCACTTTTTTTAAAAAAATGAGTAAATTCAGTGACTTGTTATTTTTCATTGTACATGCATTCAGATGGGAACACTTTTTAAAGTCACAAATCAGGCTGTTAACAAACTATTAGCTAAGACTATTAGCTCAATTAACTGCTAATTAGATGCTTATTAATAGGCAGGGGCGCAAAAAGGGGGTATGCAGTATGCGGCACATAGGGGCGCCACAAATGGGGGGGGGGCACTATTGTGCCAATACGATTTTTGAAATTATCCTTATTAAAAGTTTCAAATAATAAAAATAAATTAATTTGTTTTGTTAAACATGTTTATTTTGCATTTTATGCGTGTATAATATTGTATTTTTTTAATACTATGAGTTGCATACATTGGCACACACGTTTTGATTCAAAATCATTTGACACAATAACATGCAGTCACACAGCCAAGTGTAAAGTGTAAATCTGATTTTTTTTCTTTATTTATTATTAATTAATTAATTATTTTGCCAAAATAAGAGGGATCACACAAAATGTATGTTTATGTAAGTACAGACTTCAATATATTTAAGATAAAATAGAAAATAATATTTGGATTAAAAATTCCTCTATTTGAATTTTATATACTTGATTATAACGATTCTTAACCCTGTTAAAACTGACACATGAACAAATAGTCAGAACATTCACATTTTTTGGACTTGAAATGTTTATTAATCCTTCTATCAACATCCATTTTTATACCATATAGATGTTTTTATAAATGTGTTATGTATCATATTGATACATCAGGCCTTTTGGGAACCTTTTTTTGCTCAAAACTATTTTAATTTTAGTTACTAAACAAGTTTGGCCATAATATTTTGATAAAATAGAACATTTTAGGCAGTTTGTCTCTGTTTATTTTTTACAATAAACATTTTACAGTCTTTTTTATTTCACTTTGTGAGAGGTGTAATAGCAGTCTCAGTCAATTGTTAATGCAAAGACAGACCTTACACCTCACATATGAGAGGCGATTGCATTTTTATGTTATTTTGCCCTTTAGGACTCCTATATCGATCATTTTATTTTCACAAATGTACAAAAAGTACAGAAGTAAGGCACATCAAGGTGCTATAATCATTTGGTGAGGCAAAACTTCACCAGAACCCGCATACCCCCAGTACATGTGTAGTTGCACCCCTGTTAATAGGTAGTAGTTGGGTTTAGGTATTGGGTAGGATTAGTTATGTGGAATAAGATCCTACTACTAATATACAGTTAATATTTTAATAATAGGCAGGTAATAATAAGCCAGTAGTTGTGACCTAAACTAAAGTGTTACCCATTCAGACAGATATTTTAACTATATAAACACACAGACATCAGAATCTTCTCTATGCACATATAATAGTAATGTTGTTAATGACCAGTGAGCCAAAATGGTTGTCATTCTTCAGGTCAAATCTGTTAGTCTCCACAGCAGCAGATGAAGTTATGTGATCAACGTCCAACTGTTTATAGAGCTGCACACATTATATGATCACATTTTGTTTCGATTGACGTTAATGGTGAATGAAATGAGTCAACTTCCTGTACAGCAGTCGAGACTCTCATATCTGCATTGATTGTGTTTGTGCACTTATCTATAGCTCTGTTATAAAACCTAGTGAGCCGACTACCTGTACAGCCTTTAAGGGATCATAGGCACAGTCCATATATAATATACGTGGGAGAGTGTTGTCAATCAGAGAGTTAATTATTTCAATCTGAATTTCTCTAAATGTTAACTTGGAAACTATAGCAGTGTCCAATGTTATTTCAGTTATACATTATATATTTAATATATAAAATTATACATAATTATACATAAATTATACATTATCAAATATCTCGATCTATCTGTTTATTAATAATATTTTAATTATTTATTTTGAGCTGGGTTAATATTACGTAATCTTTAATACATTTATGGTTTATTGCTATTTTTAGTGTGGAATCTGATTTTATCTATATTATTTGCTCTGTCATTTATTTTTTAGTTTATTTTTATTTTCAGTTTTTTTGTTGTTGTTGTTGGCATTATTATTATTAATATTATTATCTAACAACCTCCTGTGTTCCTGTATTTTGTTTAATGCTCACTGTTGTATGCTGATTGTATACCCTATATTTTTTGTGTTCCCATAATTTCCAAATAAAATAATGCAAATTTGCTGAAAAAAAAAAAAAATAATAATAATACTAAATTATTTAGATCTATGCGAGATTTATAAGCTAGCTCACTAAAAGTTATTCAGTGCAATAATACATTGAAATTAAAATATTAAAACATATTATATTTAGAATTGTAATAAAGTATTCATTTTAAAACCACTTTTCTTGGTTTTACTCATTTGACAGAACATGAACAATTATAATTATAATTATATAAGTTATTAAAATTGATATGGTCACATATACTTATATATGAGCAATATCATACAAGTAGAAGTGCGATGTGACTGTATATCAGCACTGGTGGGAGGCGTGCGTTGACACGAGGCCTTTGCGTTCCACCAGTGACAATACGCAGCTATATCACACTGCTACGAGTCTCAAAACACTTTTGTAAGAGGAAATGCTTTTTTCCACCATTCATTCACATCTGCAGCTGACGTCAGAACTGCAGGAACTGTTGCTACTTCACTAAAGTCACTTTAGAGCTATTTGAATGATTCTCTAGCGTAATGTCTAAAGAGATGACATAACAGGTGATTTTGCTCACATTTTAAGATTATAAGGCTTAACGGCATGAAATGCCATCAGTCTATAGAGATTTCCCAGTATTTCTCTGTTGCAACTGAGAGATCACAATATTACTATAGTATAAATACAGCACTACTACATACAAAAGAGAGAGATCGACTTAGAAAGTCATTTACCTCTTTAATAATGATTTGATCAGCTGTACTTTGAAATTACTCAGTTTTTCTCTTAAGTCGACTTTCCACTGCACATGACAAGTGACAGACCGGAAGTCATACATTTCCAATGAGTAAGCGGGGAGCTGTGTGGCGTTCCAATCATCTCCGTATGTGGAAAATTTGGATCAGATTTGAGCTGAAATCGGATCCGTTGAAATATTTGAACTCCTGGGACTAGACCGTATGCGACTGGCTGACCGGATGTGATGTATTCCAGTGTTGTCCAAACAGGTCCATGCACGCGAGATGAGAAATAGGAGTTATTTTCATTACTTTTTGAATCAGAAAAAAGTCTCTATTAAAAAACATTTCTATTAATAAATGAGTAATAAAAAAAATTTAAAATTTTATGGTGTCTCCACATTTTCTCCAAAATTTTTAGAGGTCTATGAGTTTTTAGTATTCATTCATTCATTCATTCAACCATGGTGAAAAAGTACATTATGTTGACCAACAGCTACAATATTTGTCAAAGGGACAATAAAGGCTCTTTTGGCACTTTTTTTGGACACCACGCACGACATGAAAATTCTATGCGACTGCCACAAGGGGGGCGTATTCCGACAGTCGTGTCCAAATCACGTGTGCAGTGGAAAGGCGGCTTTAGGGCTTATTATGCGTTCTCTGTCGCCATCTTGTGGATGAACAGCATTAACTGTCTTTGCTCAAAGACAGGCTAATGGCCGCCGACGTGCTGTCTCTCCGAAATTAGAAATATTTTAAAATAGGCTCTGTTCTCATAAATAAACAGCATAAATGCAGTGTAAACAACTACATTCTTGACTAAAAAAAGCCTTTAAAGTACATTATGCTGTCCAACAACTGCAATGTTTGTCAAACTGTAGGGTGTCCTCAGCTTGTCGCTGTATGTGTGTAGAGTAACACACAAGGTTGAAGGGTTAAGAGGCTGGACGAGTGCTATTATTTGCAGAATATTGCTCTGCTATATATATATATATATATATATATATATATATATATATATATATATATATACAGTTGAAATCAGAATTATTATCCCCCCTCTGAATTTTTTTTCATTTTTTAAATATTTCCCAAATGATGTTTAACAGAGCAAGAAAATTTTCACAGTATGTCTGATAATATTTTTTCTTCTGGTGAAAGTCTTATTTGTTTTATTTCAGCTAGAATAAAAGCAGTTTTGAATTAAAAAAAAAAAACATTTTAAGGTCAAAATTATTAAGCTATATATATATTTTTGATCTGATATTTTTTGAGTCTACAGAACAGAAATAATAAGTTAAGCCTTTAAATGTCACTTTAAGCTGTATAGAAGTGTCTTGAAAAAATCCAGTCAAATATTATTTACTGTCATCATGGCAAAGATAAAATAAATCAGTTATTAGAGATGAGTTATTAAAAGAAATGTGTTGAAAAAAAATAAACACGGGGGCTAATATTTCAGGGGGCTAATAATTCTGACTTGAACTGTATATGACAAATGGGTAAAACCAAGGAAAGTGGTTTTAAATTGTATACTTTATTATAATTTTCTCTTTAAACATGCTAATATATATATATATATATATATATAAGATGTTTTTTTATTTCAATGTATTATTGCACTAAATAATTTTTAGTGAGTTTATTCTGTAAATCAGCATAAAGCTGTATATTGATCATGATGTTTTGTTCAGAAGAAAATTTAGCAGAACTCGTTCTAATTTACATTGGGGTGGGGGGGGGGGGACTAAAGCTTTTTTACTCTTTGATTGTTTTGATGCAATTCAAGACACATTTTGATACATGCTTAAAAGTATAGATACAACAATTAAATCGGTTTAAATCTTTCAAATCTGCATTTTTATGATTGTAACTGAATAACATGATTTACTTAGCAACATGGCTCAAGTTTTCTGTGACACATGGACTTGCTGCCTATGAAGTGCACTTCAGATCAGCCTATACTGACAGTGCACCAAAAGTCAGCTCACTAAGTTTTTCCAGCAAAGCTCATATCTCAGTGGCGTACAGCAGCAGAGATGGTATAGTGATATATGTGTGGGAGTCATTTGTTTTTGACTCCGTGACTGGAATCGACTCTGATTGTTTCCTGCTTGGGGCCACATATGGCTGAACGGGCCTTCTGAATGCTGTAGCAGAGGAAAACGATTGCCTCATTGAGCCCAAACGCTTCCACAGCTTCAACTGGGGCTCGCTAGACAGATTCTGCCCACACGAAAGACCATCCACCAGGCCACACTCTCCATCCACACCCCAGGAACCTCCAGACCAGCAGCCCACCGCCAGAGAGATCACTAAACCCCCGAATAGAATGAAGAGACACACCACGATGATGATGGTCAGCAGCGGATGGTGAAGATCCAGAGGTGGAGACGGTGTGGAGACGGGAAGTGAGAGGTTGGAGGCGGAAAGATTAAAGGGGACTTCCATGTCGTTCCTGAATCTGTAGAGAAGCAAAAACAGAAAGAGTTAAATCTGGGTCGTGTGGAGGGCGATCTAGTGGAGATGAAGGTGTTTGCTTTGTAGCAGTCTGGGTTCAATTCTGTGCAGAAGTGTGAAGTGTGCTTGTGAGAGATGCATGCAACGTGCAAGGATGTGGTTGACAGGTGTGTGTGCATGTGTTTTGCTTCAGAAGAAAAATGTCTTTAATATTTAAAAGAAAATATTAGTGTGCTTGCATTCATTTTCTACTCTGGACTCGGGTCAATATTTCAAGCTCAGAGCCCTCGTCTCGGACAGCATGCACTGTAAAAGATGCTGGGTTCCACACAATTCCTTCATTTTGTCCCAACTCATATCGATTATGTTCACTTTATTGTTTTTAAAATTGAAGTAGATTGAACATAAAACAATTAAGTTGTCTCAAAAAACTCATTTAGAATAAGTAGTTTGAACAAGCAGCAAAGTCATTTTTTTGAGTGTGTCATATACACCTTTACTCTGTTTATTATGTGCAGTGGTGGAAAAAATAGTGAAAAATCATACTCAAGTAAAAGTATTATTACTTGCCCCAAAATGTAGTGCGAGTAAAAGTATCTGTTGTAAAAAATTATTCAAAGTATGAGTTAAAAGTACTCAAGAGTTGTGACTATTGAGTATTATGCTGTAAAAAGCTGAAGTGTTTACATGTGTGCATGTGTGTAAACGTAACATTCTGTAGTAGGTATGGGTACCGAAACTCTGTACTTTATCGGTATCGGTGCGACATTATAAGACCGAAGTATCGATAAGCTCTGACGTTAGCGGTTCTGCTATAGGCACTGCAGAATTATTGCTGCATAAACATTACTTACAGTAGCATAATTTACTGACCAACCTTTTATGATTTGCGATATTTGATATTCGTCTGCACAGTTGGCAATCTCGCATGAGAAATGCTTGTGTTTCCGGCGAGCACGTCAAATATAAAAGCCTTCACAGTTCTTGGCTGTGCGCACGCACTCAGAGGAGGCTCACGTGCACACACAGCTTGTAAACTTGCGGAGGGGACCAAACGGGTTGTATTTCCCAAGTGGACAGCAACAGTGTCCGTTGCAACAAACGCAACAAGTTGTTTTCTTGTAGAAGCGGAAACACAAGCTATCTGGCTAAGTGAAAGTATCGTTCAAAAGTGCATCAACTGCAATGAAAAGTAATGAAAAGTTATTGACTGCCTAGCTACTAACGGTAACCTTCCATCATCCACATCGTTATGCCAGCAGTCAATCACCTTAATAAGTACTGTATAATATTAATAGTTAAATAAACACACACATTGTTACAATGAAAACATCAGCTTTTACATCAGCTGTATTTACAAATATAGCCTATGAATAGCCTAATAATAAACTATGCTTATTAAGAAATTATTTAAAAAAACAGCTTATTTTTACATTGCAAGATTCTCCAAAGCTGTATTAAAAACACAGTTAACTCCCAAAACACTGTTAACTCATTTATGTAAAGGTTATTTTATTTAACTGCATTTTGCAACTCAAAGAAGGTATTTTCAACAGTAGGCAGCACATTAAACCAAGAAAGGTCCCGACTTCTACCAGAAAAGGCAAACATGTTGATTTTTATCCTAAAGAATGGTTGAAATTTGAGAGTCAATGTCCTTCAAACTATTGTACATTCTTTTACTGGAAAAATTATTTATTTGTTTTACAATTATTGGTTTCATTTTATTTTATATTAAAAATCTAATAATAAAACAAAGGGTTGTCAATTCTGTTCCATTATTTTTTTTTTCTTTCATAAAAAATCTACAAAACGTACTGGTAAGAGAACTGTTAAAGTACCGAACCGATAAGTGGTATTGATAAGAGTAGTAATACCGATAAAACTTTAACCATACCCATCCCTATTCTGTAGTGCATTTAGTTATTGGTCATGATACAGTCAGTATCTATCATACAGTCGACATCCATCATCTTGTCATCAGTGGCATGCAGTCTAAACAGTCTCTGAGTTATTGCATGTATAAATTTTAGACATCTTCTTGGACACTTTTAAATAAAAATCATATAAATCTAATTTAAATAAAAATCTCGATTAATTGAACATTTTAACTTGATTACGATTAATGAATATATATATACTTCATAGTTCACTGACAGGTTTTGTACTGTTAAACCAGCTCACCTATTACATGTCAGAGACTTCTGAATGAAGGGTGTAGTGCTTAATTGAAATAATTGAAGGAAACACACACTATCTAATATCTATGATTATTTATTGAACATCAATTTTGAACAACTGAAATTAAAACACACATTTCCTAAAACCAACAATCACTTTTTTCTTAGAAAAAAGTGAAAATAAATAACTTGCACTTTTGGATACAAAATAAATAATTTTCACTGCTTTTCATATTAAAAGTAGAAAGTTTTAATGTAAATAATAATTTGAATGTAATAGAAAATATGCCGTCTCAGGGTAAATCTGGCTCAGCTTTTAGTCATCGTCAATGTAGTGCAGAGTAAGACTCAGGAGTGAGTCCATCATCTTACTTGACCAGAGATCATGTGGCTGCAAAGTGGCCACAGAATAAATCAGCCTCAGACTTTAAAGGTTGATTTATACATCCTCATTGAGTGATCGCCATGACCCACGGTGCTTGCCTTGTGCATAACCGTGCATTGATATACTCCAGTGTGCTGTTTGTGTAGCTCTGCAATAACACTTCTGAAACGCTAGCTGGCAGCAGGTTTTTATGTTCCTCTGTGTCGAGTTTCTTCGCTGGTGTTTTTTTTTCTGAATGCTACCTTAATGTACAGGAAGCTAAAACTTGCTATTCAGAAGTGGGAACGGGGCACCGGCGGACATGCAGTACCTTATAATTAAAGTTGAACACAAAACAGTTCCTCCACGGGACTCTGTACTTGCAAAGACTGTCCGCGCAGCCCATGTGTGTCAACGTTACCAAACCACCCAATCACAGAGCTTGCGTGTGTTTTCGCAACGCGTAGTTACATTTTTGAGAGGTGTGTGGGTATCCAACTGCGCTAAGGCTGCACTGGACCATACGCGTGTTCTCGATGTAGTATAAATCAGCCTTAACAGAGCGGGATGACATGACTCCACACACGATAGAGAAAATAATCGAAAAAATTGACCTGGAAAAATTAGATGGATTATAGGTTCTGAATGTCGTTTTCTATTATTTTTTCGATTAATTGCCCAGCCCTACTTTTAATGCTTTAAAACAGTTTTTTGCATTTATAAATCGCCCATATCTTGAGGTTGTTTAATATGATGCCATTTAGTTTCTATGTGCGATTTGATTGGACAGCAATCACAGAACTGTTTTTCTAAGCCCCACAGACAAGAAAAAATAAAGTAGTGACTGCAGGTTGAAGGAAAGTAGTTTAGTAAAAGTACAGATACAGCACTAAAAATGTACTCAAGGGAAAGTAAAAGTACACATTCATAAAACTACTTAGAAAATTACAATTCCTGAGAAAAACTACTCAATTAAAGTCATTTGAGTATTTGTCATTTAAATCAGCTTGTTAGGGAGCAGACAGTTTTAACTCAAAAATGACTGGTGTGTCTTAGAGTGATATGAACCTGCTCTCAAATTAATTAATTAAAATGAGCTGAGTCAACACAATTCTTAAAGTTTTTTGGAACAACTTAATTGTTTTATGATCAATCCACTTAATTTTGTAGAAACTAATTAGCTAACTGAATTCCTTCATGTAGTTCCAACGTAAATCGAGAGAGAGAGAGAGAGAGAGAGAGAGAGAGAGAGAGAGAGAAAGAGTGTGAGTGAGTGAGCGAGCGAGCGAGTGCTTCACAGCTTTTATTTCCTCCAGAGCAGTGAAATAGTGGTTTCTGGGTGCTGTACTCTCAAAAATGACTTTGCTGCTTGTTTAAACTACTTATTTAAAATAAGTTGTAACAACACAATTTTTAAGTTTTTTTTGGATCCACTTAATTGTTTTATGTTCAGTCCACTTAAATTTGTAAAAATGATTAAAGGTGCTGTATGTAAGTTTTTGAATCTTCTAAAGCATAAAAATACCATCATATATTAGCAGAAATTTAAGAAACATGCTTAGTGAACATTCTTTTTTATCTAAAAAACAATGCTGAAGTCAGATATTCTGTTTTGAAATTGTCTGTCTTTGTTTTGGTTCTTTTAACCAGCCCAATTTTATTTCAGCACCCCGGGTTTCCTTGGTGGAAAACTGCATATTTCATTCATTTATTCAGGAAGGCTCTCAAAGCATGCGTCTGTGACCGAAATGCAACCTCGGGTACACAGTAACAGCTTCCAAAATGAGACGCAGATTCAGAGTTCCACATGAGGTGGTTATTAAAAAACAAATAATATCAATATTATGAACGCAAACATTAGGTGAGCAGGTTATTGTAACTCCGTGTCCTAACAACACACTACGTGATGAGATACACAGTGATAAGCAATTTGGCTGTTTGCACCAGACGAAACACCATTCAGCCATTCAGAAGCACAGAATAGTGCACTTACTGCACTAACCAAATGGTAAGGCTTATAATCTAATTAATAAGTTCAAGATTTGAGGTGAAATATCTTCTGTATCTTTCAGTAGTATGGCAATAAATGTCATGTAAAATGGCATTCAAACTCACATTGTTAGCATTTAACACTGAATAAAGCACATGAGGTCTACCTGAGGTGATTATTGTCAGTTTTCTGTTGTTCAGCTGCAAGCAATAGAAGATGTTTCTAAAATATACGTTTCAGCTCTTGGTTAGAACAAAAACTCATTTTAATATAGAAAATATTGCCTTGCTTTTATTTAGAACATGATTTAAATCAGCCTTAAATCAGTGTTTAGGCAAGATATCACGCAGGTCCACTCCTGTTGGTGTCATCAATCTGGCAACCTGCGCTTGCATGTGTTTTGAACCAGGCTTGCAATATATAGTTCAACCACTGGGTGCTAAACATCTTGCACCTTTAAGCTAACTTAATCGATTTGTGTTGGGACAACATGAAGGAATTGTGTGGAACCCTGCATTTTTGTGAGTGTACTTCAGTGTCAGTAAAAGTGCAGTTGTGCACTACTTTTGTTGTCTGCATTTTGCGTAGTTGGTGCGTTACTTGCGCTTGCCTCCCTTGCATTAGTATGCTACCGCAACATAGCACATAAGAGGTAAATTGTGTCAGTACATAATAACCGGTTATGACCCATCACTGAACCAATGCTGAATTGTCATCAAAGAAAAAGTTAATTTTGATACCTCTAGTGTCAGATGAAGAAGACTTAGAGATTCAGTCAAATAGAGAACGTTTGAAATGTCAAAAGTTTTTCTGTTCATAATAAATGTCTATTCTGAGAAGAAGCCAAACACCACAGCACCATTTTATTTTATCCATAATGTTAATGAACAGTTTCAGTATTTTGTGATTCACAAGTGTTTTCCTTTTATTTACGGTTGTGAATCGCATTATGGGATCTTGATCTCTGCTCTGTCAACTTTTGATGTCAAAAATTCAACTCTACAGTTGAACAAAGCGACTTTTTTGTCATTTTTGTAGTTTGAAGTAATGCAATGTACTATAATGTAATATATAAATAACAGAAAATGTACTGGCAGTTTATTAAAAGGTTTTTTTAGCTTGCGGAAACCTTTTCAAAGTTAAAAGTTGTTGGAAGGAAGATCAAGGTCCCGTAATGTAATTCAAAAACATAAATAAATAGGGAATCATTTTAACAGTGTAGAACTGGGGTTTGTTGCCACGTGGCCACAACTCAAACTAAGGGATCTTGATAAGTCTAAAGGTGCAGGGCTTTCTGCAAATGTGTTGGATCATATATACACACTTTACCCTTACTGAAAAGAATCGTACCAGAATTTGTTTATAAGTGATAACCTCTTCAGTTGGGTCTCGGCCTGTTTGTTTGGTGTGCACCAGAATGCGTTGCTGTGTTCACACCTGCCCAATAGATCCACACCAAAAGTGGAAATGAAAGTCGAAACAAATAAGTGTGAATACGCTAACACATTCACACAGCTTTTGAAACAAACTGTGTGACTACACTCTCAGAAGCTTTCTTGACACTAGAAATTGTAAAAAAAAAAAAAGAAAATGTACCAATTGGCCACTTTATTATGTACACCTACTAGTAAACGCAATTATTCCGTCAGCCAATCATATGGCAGCAACTCAATACATTTAGGCATGCACACTGTAAATGAGTCTATAAAGGAAAAAGATAATCAACTGAAACTCAAACCGAGCATCAGAATGGGGAAGAAAGATGATTTAAGTGGATTTGAATGTAAAATGGATGTTGGTGTGAGTGTTTCAGAAACTGCTGATCTAGCTGAATTTTCATGCACAACCACCAGGGTTTACAGAGAATGGTCTGAAACCAAAATTGCAATATAGAAGACTTTAAAAAAAAGTTGTTTAATCAGAGTTTTTTTAAAAACTCCAGACTAAAACCTCAACAGGTATGTGACTGCACGCAATGAGGTTTCATGTGTCATAGCGGTCCGTAATGTGACGTTAACAGACTCATTATACAATTCTAGAGCGTGTTTCATTCTCACTGGAGGAACCTTCTTCTGTGGTCAACTTTTTAGGATCAAAAAGAGCTTAGTAATCTCATGTGAGTTTCAGAATGGATCTTAGCTCAGATCTCGGTGTTCATATTTGGTAAGATCATTTACAATCAAAGGTCTCATATTTCTGATAAAGGGCTCTCATTTCATCAACTCTCCACTCATCTTTTACTAATTGTGCTTGTTTTTCTAATCAGTGGTGTTATTCTTAACAAAAACTATTAAAATATTTCTGGTTATTTGTAAGAAAACTGGAAGAAAACAAAACTGAAATAAAGCTATAACAGAATTAAAATATCTTAAACTGAAAGCTGCACTGTAAAACCCAACGGTTAACTTTATCATCTCATCTGAAAAGAGTTTTGAGCTCAGTGTTGAATTTAATGAGCTAATTAAATACCTCATTACTTCAGCTTAAATAGAGTAAGTTCACAGTACTCATATACAGTGCCGGCCCGTCCAACAGGCTTTACTGTGAACTTAAACACAAGGACGAGCACAAACGTTTAAATCATTAACAATGTGCAATGCACAAACCCCATTAAACACGATACAATTCACAACGACAGAGAAAAAAACCTCCACATTTCTTTAAAAGAATAGCTCTGTACAATTCAGACATGACAAATAACTGAAAACGATAATAAATACACAACAACAGTATGAAAATTTTAAAAACATACCCAGCAGCGCAAAACACCACCCTCGATTGGCTATTGGGTGAACTAGAACAACGTAACGTATTCCTACACAGATTCCACATATCTCGCCAAATTGCTCACGCTCAATATAAAGCCGAAAAATTGTCTTAAAGTCTTAATTAATATAGCGTCACAAGTGTCGTTACTATTTTTATTCAATATCAATAGAATTTTAAATTAAATGGCGTTGAAGCGGCATCTTTCCGGAGCCGAAAAAGAAAGAAGTTCTGCTATGCATAATACATTATTTAGTAGTATAGTATTAGGACTTGTTTTAATACATGCAACAATGCCCATGATCACAGAAATACTTGTGTGATATGTGAGAAAACAATTGGTCACATTCAGCATGTTTCATTAAATAATCAACTAATTATCTATCCCACTAATTCACCCTGCTGAAAACACACAGGTTTCCTCCTCATTTGCGTTCTGTGAATGAACGTCGCCTCAGAGGGAAGAAATCACTTTCCCGAACTCTCACATTCAATCTGCCCAGCTGGTGGAATGAACTCCCTAACTACATCAGAACAGCAGAGTCACTTGCTGTCTTCAAGAAACGACTAAAAACTCAACTATTTAGTCTCCACTTTCCTTCCTAATCTTAACTGCCTCTCTGGCTATACCACTAACTGTACTCTCTCTCACAAAAAAAAAAAAAAAAAAAAATATATATTTTACTAATGCTCAGCTTCTTAGACTTTACACACCTGAAACTTGTCTATAGGACTTGTTCACTGCTGCTCTTATAGTTGTGTGAATTGCTTCCTTGTCCTCATTTGTAAGTCGCTTTGGATAAAAGCGTCTGCTAAATGACTAAATGTAAATGTAAATGTCATTTGGTCAAAATCGAATTTTACCCACTGTCCAACATCTAATGCAGAGTTTTGATTGTGTAAAACTCTATGTGAAACGAACCTGCATTTCAAGTTATTTATACACATATTTGTATGTTATTTATTTACAAAAAATGCATTTGATTCATGTTTTATTTGTAAATTCAATTCAATTCACCATTTTTTGTGTAGCGCTTTTACAATGTAGATTGTGTCAAAGCAGCTTCAAATAAAAGAATATGTCATACTTATATGTCATACTTAAATGTTTTTTTTTTTTTTTTCAAATGAGTGTTTTCTGCCTTGCGAACTCATTTGTTTAAATCTGAGAAAATATTTTTACATATGTATTATAGTTTAAATATGTTACAGTTAATCATTTATTATTATTCTTTTGTGCCTCTCACTGTTTTTACATCAGCCCCTCAACCCTACGGGCCAGCACTGCTTATATAGATTAGATTTTGAACTCAAATGGTTTGTTGCAGTCTGTTTCCTTAAATTGTTTGAGTTACCCTAACTTATTGGCTTTTACAGCGTATATAAAATATAAATAAATGAAGAAAAATAGCAAATGCATACAACAAAATTACTCAAATGAAAGGGATAGTTCATCCAGAAATGAAAAGCTATTGTTTATACACCCTCAAGTGATTTCAAACCTTTATACATTTATTTTTTCTCATTTATTGCGAAACTAAATAATCACCAAAATGTTGGAAATCAGTGGTCATTAGTATTCATATTAGGAAGCAAACACTACATATGTCATTGGCCCACCAACATTCTTCGAAATATCTTCTATTGCATTCAAAACTCAAACAGGTTTGGAAAAAAAGGAAGGGGAGTAAATTATGACAGAACTTTCATTTTTGTCTGAACTTAATTTCTAACACTCGCTAAAGCCCCTGATGTCTTTACATATATGTGTATATGTGTATTGCACACCTACACACACACAGCGCATCATCTTCACCATCTCACAGCTCGACACACACAGCTCTGACTGCTTCTCTGCAAAACTATAAGAATGACGTAAGCATTTCTGTAAAGAAATGTCAAGAAAGGTCAATGTATAGTAGATTCATATTGCGCTGTATTGATTACAGATTAGACTCTTTGACTCACCAAAAAACACAACCTAAGGTCAGGAAAAGAACATGAATCAGCCCCTTCAAAATGTACGTGATATCGTGTGCTGTGTTTGGAAATGTCATGCGCCGGTTCATTATGCATCACATGTTTGAACCACATTTTTACAGTCACTTCTCGGCATCAACATTTTTCTCTTGAGGGTCACTTACTGTCATGACCAAACTACTGTACAACCAGAGAATTTTAATGCGCTGTACCAATATTCTCACTAAGTTGTTTTTTACTGAAAATATCGTCGTACTTATACAATAAGCTTTCATTAGTTACTGTATTTACTAACATGAACTACATATGAACAATACTTGTATGGCATTAATTAATCATAGTTCAAGTTTTACTAATGAATTATTAAAATCCAAATTCCTGCTTGTTAACATTAGTTAATTCACACCATGAACAACTGTATTTCAGCCACTAACATGAACAAATACGTATTGTATTAAATGTATTAAATATATTTTAATAATATTAATAATAAATATATTTTAATAATATTTAATGTATTTAATGTATTAAATGTATTGTTTGTTGTTGATCATGTTAGTAACTGCATTAACTAACATTAACTAATACAACCTTATTGTAAAGTGTTACCAGAATATCTTTAATATTTGTGCTTTTTTCTCTTTTATACACTGATAGATAAATATAAATACAAAAAAGCATCCATACCAAAGATTAATTCTCTGAAAACAATCTCACAACATGCATAGTTGATTAAATGCCGGCAGCTAGCTCTCTGCAACTCTCACATGATCGCCCACTGAAGCTAAGCAGGGCTGCACCTGATCAGTATCTGGATGGCAGACCACATGGGAAAGCTAGATTGCTGTTGGAAGTGCTGTTGGTGAGACCCGCAGGGGGCGCTCAACCTGTGATCTGTGTGCGTCCTAACGCCCCAGTATATTGATTCTACTCTATACTGCTCAGTGAGTGCCGTCGTTCAGATGAGACGTTAAACCGAGGTCCTGACTTTCTGTGGTCGAGTAGGGGTTCAACCCCGGTATCCTGGCCAGATTTGCCCACTGCACTCTGTCCATCATGGCCTCCTAACCATCCCCATATCATAATTGGCTTCATCACTCTGTCTCCTCTTCACCAATCAGCTGGTGTGTGGTCTGGCAAAATGTGACTGCCACCACGTCATCCAGGTGGATCCTGCACACTGGTGGTGGATGAGGAGATTCCCTCCAATGTGTAAAGTGCTTTGAGTTTCCAGAAAAGCCCTATATAAATGTAGGGAATTATTATTATCAATTGAATAGTTCTTCCAAAAATGGAAAAAGTATATATCATTTGGCAACTTTTATGAGTTTTTTTGTTCTGTTGAGCTCAAAAACGGATAATTTGAAGCATGTTGGAAATGGGTAACCATTGGCATCCATGGGAGGGAAATATACTATGGAAGTCAATGGCTAGCAATTTTCAACAATAAATGTATGTTTGACAGAACAAAGAAACTCTCACGTGTTTGGAACAAACTGAGGGTCAGTAAATGATGACCAATTAGTCTTTTTTAGGTGAACTATCCCTTTAATTTTTGGACAATGTTTATGGGAAAAAGATTTCTTTCAGATGTGATTTTTAGTTTTTTGCTGTGTGTGCAAAGTTTGATTCAACAGTAATGTAGAACTCTTACTAGACAGTAACTTACTAAAGTAATTTTAAAAACTGTAAATACAAACAGGTAGGGTAAATGCATTTGCTAAGCTTTGTGTATTTGTGTAGTAGAGTATATTTATGGCCAACATTGCTCCTTTAAATACATCTAAAACAGCATTTGACATTTAAAATATTGGTAAATATATGAATACTCACTACACTGAAAACAATTAACCACTTAAAATTATTTAAGGGTTTTTTGGGGACAACTTAATTGTTTTATGTTCAATCCACTTAAATTTGTAGAAACTATTAAGGTAACTTAATCGATTTGTGTTGGGACAAAAACATGAAGGAATTATGTGGAACCCTGCATTTTTTACAGTGTAAGTGAGCAGTCAGATGACAAATGTGGCTAGTTGGTTTTCTTTTTTTCTTTTTGCAAGCTAAATTGAGTCTGTTTAAATAACTCTCAATCTACAGTTCCTGAAACACACACAGTCTAGCAGCCGAGTTACCAATTACTCTGCTTCTCTGCTCCTAAATGCCAGCATTTTAAATTCTGAGCACAGCGAGTGTGACTTATCGCTTTGCTGAAAACACACTGAGACATGAAATTATTCTTCATCTTAAATGCCACAAACAGGATGAAAAGGCCACTCAGTCGAGAACTATTGTTAGTGAAACACTTCATTAGTTACCGCGGATCTGCTAAAATGCATTTATGCACACATCATCATATTTATGCGTTGCTCAAGCAGGCAGCCTTTTGTTGCTCATTTGGTACACTAGATGTATTTGGTTATTTTATGTGGGTCAAAGATGGAAAGGGCTTTTCAAGCTTCAGCATAATAAAAGTGTAATTCACCTTTGAATTTATAGTATTCTATTCCGTGTGTGATGAGGCGTGATGGAATACTGGTCACAAAAATATGGCACATATAGTTGCAATAGCACTTACACTCATTGGCCACTTTATTAGGTACACCTTACCAGTACCAGGTTAAACCCCTTTTGCCTTGTGAACTGCCTTAATCCTTTGTGGCATAGATTCAACAAGGTACTGGACATATTGCTCTTGAGGACATATTGGAGGACTCTTGAGGACATACTGGACATATTGCTATTGAGATTTTGGTCCATATTGGCATGATAGCATCACACAGTTGCTGCAGATTTGTCGGCTGCACATCCATGATGCAAATCTCCTGTTCCACCACATCCCAAAGGTGCTCTATTGGATTGAGACCTGGTGATTGTGGAGGCCTTTTGAGTACAGTAAAATCATTGTCATGTTCAAGAAACCAGTCTGAGATGATTTGGGCTTTATGACATGGCGCGTTATCCTGCTGGAAGTAGCTATCAGAAGATGGGTACACTGTGGTCATAAAGGGATGGACATGGTCAGCAACAATACTCAGGTAGGCTGTGGTGTTGACACAATGCTCAGTTGGTCCTAATGGGCCCAATGTGTGCCAGGAAATTATCCCTCACAACATTACACCTCTATCAGCCTGAACCGTTAATACAAGGCAGGATGGATCCATGCTTGCATGTTGTTGATGCCAAATTCTGACCCTACCATCTGAATGTCGCAGCAGAAATTGAGACTCATCAGACCAGACAACATTTTTCCAATCTTCTCTTGTCCAATTTTGGTGATCCTGTGCGAATTGTAACCTCAGTTTCCTATTCTTAGCTGACAGGAGTGGCACCCAGTGTGGTCTTCTGCTGCTGTAGCCCATCTGCCTCAAGGTTGGATGTGTTGTGTGTTCAGAGATGCTCTTCTGCATACCTCAGTAACGAGTGGTTATTTAAGTTACGGTTGCCTTCCTATAAGCTGTAACTAGGCATGGGTAAACGATAACCGTTTTCAAGCTATACCGCGGTTTGGAAATAGTCACAATAATTTGACTCTTGTCTTCAAAACATTTGTGAGCAAGTGTTGAATCATTAAAAAGAAAAACAGTTGGTTACGTATTGTTATATATTTTAACAGTTGGACATCACGGTGGCACAGTGGGCAGTGCTTAATTTGTGAATTGCGAGGTCCTGTAACAGATCGGGGTAACAGAGGGTGTTGTTGCTGACGAAAGTGAGAAGGGATGGCGAGTCGCGGCAGAAAGTGGAATTGAACAGTGGACGGAGGAGGAGGGGGAATAGTGGCTGGAAGGTTCAGCTGTGTAAAGCATATGCTAGATAAGTTGGCGGTTCATTACGCTGTGGCGACCCCAGATTAATAAAGGGACTAAGTTGAAAAGAAAAAGAACGAATGAATGAATAAGTACAGTTCAGAATTATGGGTTAAAACAAGTGGGTTAAAGTATGCTAGAAATGTATATTTTGTGTGTTAAATCACATTATAAACAAGCTTAATAGTGCTAGACACATGCTAGTGACATGCTAAAACATGCTAGCAATGTAATAAATCAACATGTGTTAGCAGTGTGCTAAATCAAGCTAGAAGGATGCTAGCTTTGCGCTGATAGAAACCCAACACGTCTCTTTTTAAAATTTTCCTGACTTTAACTTAGGACCTAAATCCCAGATTTTGAAGCCCACCTTAATGTAATGTAGGAGTATGGTTTTCCCTGCCCACCGAATTGATTGACAGGCAAATTGATCCACAGAACATTTATTTTTGCAAAGAAACTGGGATTTGTTCCAATTCACTGGGATTTTTATTAGTTTTATAAGTTAAAACATTTTTATAACAGAGCGTGTTTGTAATAAAGACAGTAAAATTGAAATGTAATTAATAACCAATATAATCACCCACGGCCACACGGTGTCTGTAATTGCTAATATGTGTGTGTGTACTGCAAACAGCATTTGTGTGAGACTCATCATTTCAGAAAGGCTTGAATAAACTCCACCACAAATACATCAAATAAACTTTATTGGTATTTTTGACTAGTAACCTTATTTCAGCTTCATCCATGTCTGTCTCTATCACTGACTGCTGTTTATCTGCTGTAACGCATGAGAAGCAGACATGCATGTCGGAGCGGTGGGCAGGGAGAAGCAGCTCATTTGCATTTAAAGCCACAGGCTACAAAAACAGCTACACTGTAATGAGACACAAAAATGGGCAGATTCTTGAGGCTATAATAAATCATCTGATGGGTGTTTTGAGCTGAAACTTTACAGACACATTCTGGAGACAACAAAGGCTTATCTTACATCTTGTAAAAGGGGTAAAATAGATGCCCTTTAAAGTTAGTTTCTTTTATTTAAATGCTTGGGGTCAGCACAATTTGTAAAAAGTTTTCTAAGGATGCTCATTAAGCATGCAATTATTAGTTAAAACTAAAAATAAAAAACAATAATTTTAATATATTGATTATTTAAAATGTTTTTTTATTTTTTATTTGAGTGTCTATTAACATCATTACTCCACTTTTCACTGTCACATTATTTTCCGAAAACATTCAAATATGCTGCTCCAGAATGCTTTCATATTGCCAGTTTTGAAAAGTTATAATGTCAAGTACTACTTGAGTGACATTGTTTTGACCAAGGACAATATAAAATAGTTTGGGCTCTGCTAAATGGAAGTCCATGCTGGTTTATGCTGGTTAGCTCAGGTTTGGTGCTGGTGCTGTTTCTAAGCAAATGAAAAAGTAAAATCTCCTGTAGTGACACCAGCATCCAAAACTCATCATACCCCAGTGTTTACAACATTTCTTATCCAGCTATTTCTTTGTGGTTCAACTTTACCTTCAGCGTTGTGTGCAGTTTGTGGCTCCTCTAAAGTTCCCCTTGTTTTAAATCCAGTTGTCACCAGAAAGTGTTAGAGATGAGATGCTGGGAGATCAGGATCAGGATGTTTGTTATCCGTTCCGATCCTCTCAGTTTCTCAGTATTGTTTTTTGTATGATTTGCGTTCAGCAGACCATGGCGTGTGTTTCATGAGCGACAAAACTCATTGTGAGCCAAACTCTCAGGCTGAAGTTTT
Source organism: Danio aesculapii (assembly GCF_903798145.1). NCBI lineage: Eukaryota > Metazoa > Chordata > Actinopteri > Cypriniformes > Danionidae > Danio > Danio aesculapii. Next base: position 10,035,342 of record NC_079447.1, on the reverse strand, counting down.
AACCCCCCCATGTGATGGTATGGTCCAGTCTGTGTGCTCTATTCATCTTTTTCCAACAGACCCCCTCACAAACTCCTTTCTCCCTCCTCCTCCTCATCTTTTCTTCTGCTCTCCACATCTCTTTATAAAGCTAATGAGTCTGAATGAGGGGCTGTCCTCCTCACTGCCAGCACAATCTGACTAATATACAGCTGTATCCAGTGTGTGTGAAATGATTTAACTGCTTAATATGATCAGTTTATGTGCATAAATCAGTTACTTTTATGATCATTGAAGCTGTAGTAAACAGCTACAGTAGCAGTTGGCTAATAACATTTTTGTTTTTGCTTGATGTGCGTTAAAACATGCTAGAAATGCGCTTGCAGTGTGTTAAATCACTTTATAAACAAACATAATAGTGCTGGATACATGCTAGCGACATGCTAGCAATGTGCTAGAAGGATGCTAGTAATGCGCTGAAACAGGTTAACACTGTGGGGAATCATGCACAGAATGTTAGAAGTGTCAAATCACAAGTTACAACCCCAAATCAGAGAAAGTTGGGACAGTATGGAAAGCAAAGTAAGTAGTGATTTTCAAATTGACTTTGGTTTGTATTTGACTGGCCTGCCTGCAGTCCCAACCTGTCTCCACTAGAGAATGTGTGGTGCATTTTAAAGCTCAAAATGCGACAACAAAGATCCTATAATGTTGCCCACCTTAAGACTTGTTTGCAGGAAAAATGTGACAATTACACCTGAAACACTTCATCACTTGGTGTTTTCAGTCCCTGAAGATATTTTAAGTGTTGTGAAAATGAATAGCAACATTACAAAGTGGTGAATGCTTTACTGTTTCAGCTTTTTTTTAAATGTGTTGCAAGAACCACAATTGGAAGACGGGTTTATTTTGAAAAAACAAAAACAATAACAATCATGAGGAACACGTTAAATAATGTTTGTTACAGTATATAGACCCTTTTCGCATTTCCGGGTTTCTCAGTGGTGGACGTTTTCATAGTAGGGAGTGAAGTGAATGGGAGAATACAACAAATAATTTTTTTACGATCTTATTTGCTGAAATAATAAAAGAAAAAGTCCTCGATCATGTTATAAAGACTTTCAGAAAAAGGAACAAAATAGTGTGAGAGCAGTCAAAGGAGAGAATAACATCAAATTTACTCTCCTGTTCCATAGACACTGCATTAGAATCGCCTCGCACTAGCGGTAATTAGTTTTTTGTAATTTGAAGCAAAGATGATATAATACATAAATAAATGCATATAAATGTTCATACATTTAAAAAAAAACTAAATATTAAAAACTTTCAAGGATTTAAGATGCTGATGCCTGTTAATAGTCTTGTGAAAAGGGTCCATTGTCTGCAATGAAATACAAGTCAAAGTAAATTTAGAAATCACTACTTTCTGTTTTTATTTGCGGTTTCCATACTGTCCCAGTTTTTTTTTTGATTTGGGGTTGTAGAAACTAGTGAAATGTTAAAATATGTACTAAAACATGTTTATACATAGGAAACCGTGTGGTGACACATGCTAAAGTATGCTAGCAGTTTGACAGATCATGTTAAAAAATGCTAGTGATGTGTGTGAAAAGATTCTAGCAATATGTTAGTATTCTCTCAAAGTTTATCCTAAATCTGTGTCTAGATTATTCTTATTATGAAAATGGTAGCTATTTAGTTAAACATTAGTTTTTATCACATTGCTTTCAGGCCCGTGGCCAGCCTGGTGAAAGAAAGGGTTCTTTTTTCTGAAAAAGTGTACCTTTTTGCATTTATTCGCCTCATGTGAGGTTATGAGGTTTAAATAGGTTGCATTTTAGTGACATTTTAAGCACTACTTTTTGCTGGATTAGATTGTTGGCTGGTCATCATAACCACATTTTTTTTATGTACCAAAAACATTTCCTAAAGATTTACATCTATTATCATTTACATCATATATACATAGATTAAATCATATATAATTAGAAAAAAATGGTCAATCTGTTAAAGATTTAAATGGAAAAACTAGCCTGTTGTTATCTAAATATCATTTATTAAATAGCAATCTGGCTTGCACATTCAACTTTCCTCAGTCATGCTGACGCAACAGCCAACACAGGATTCTACTTGGTGTTAAAGCTTTCTTCAGTGGATTATTTTCACAGTTTATTATGGCGTAGCTGTCAAACTACGACAAAAAAAGCTTATGTATGGGACAAATGCTGGACCTTTGTCAGTGAGGAGTGGGTCTTTCGAACCACACAAACCACCCTGGCTTGGGTCTTGGCTTTTTACAAATCAACCAGTTTTATAAAAATTAGCCCCTCGATGATCTGAAGCTGTGTAGGAAAAAGTCAATTGTAGTATATGTCATGTGCTTGAGTATATATGAGTATGTTGTGAAATGTTTAGGTCTATGTGGGTACGAAGTGTGTTAGGTGTCACTTTCACTCTTGTGATTTAACAGTACATGCGTGCGAAGTGGTAATGTTTGTTTGTGTCCGTCTGCAGGTCCAGGCCACAGATGCAGATCAGGGCGAGAATGGAAAAGTTCTGTACCGAATTCTCTCCGGTAACTTTTCTTAATGTTTCGTGCCTGATACGATGCCCTGTTTTACATGAATTTTGTGTCACACTTCACAATAAGGTTTCATTAGTTAATATATTTACTAACATGACCTAATTAACAACAATACTTGTACGACATTTATTAATCAAAGTTCAACTTTTACTAATGCATTGTTAATATCCAAATTCCTGCTTGTTAACATTAGTTAATGTACAGCGAGGAAACATGAACTAACAATGAACAACTAGCATGAACAAATAATAAAATGTTTAGTGTGGTGCAATTTTTTTTTACATTACTTAAACATCTCTAACTTTTTTTGAGCATTATAAAATCTAGATGATAGATAGTAAAGCCCAAAGTGTCTTTATTCCAAAGATATATGAACTGTGAATATAGCCAAATGATTCAGCAACTGTTACTGTTTTCGTTTGGGAAGGTCATTTTTGAGAATGTGTCTCTGAAGATGAGAGAAAGGAGGACACCGATATATCCTGGGAAAACTTTTTGCTGAAATCTAGTCTATCTTCATCAAATTTGAAATATAAACTCATGAGACATTTGGCATTCAAGTTTAGATTGAATATAAAATATTTTATAATATTTTTTTCTTGTTTTGTTTATGTTTTGTACATGGAAAAACAAATATTGAGCACAGTACTGTTTTTCTCTCTTATTACTTTATAATGTATAACTTTTTAAACTTTTTTGCATGAAACTAGGTGTGAGTGCGGGCTAAGAGGTTGTTTTGTTCTTTGGCATTAACTAATGCAATATTATTGTAAAGTGTTACCGATTTTGTTTGAGAATTTTCATGTATAACATATATATATATATATATATATATATATATATATATATATATATATATATATATATATATATATATATATATAATTTATTTTTTTTCTTTTTCCGGAGAAAGTCTTATTTGTTTTATTTTTTCTAGAATAAAAGCAGTCTTTAATTTTTTAAAACTATTTTAAGGTCAAAATTATTAGCCCCTTTATGCTGTATTTTTTTTTTCCACAGTCTACAGAACAAACCATCATTATACCATAACTTGCCTAATTACCCTAACCTGCCTAGTTAACCTAATTAACCTAGTTAAGCCTTTAAATGTCACTTTAAGCTGTAAAGAAGTGTCTTGAAAAATATCTAGTCAAATATTATTTACTTTATTTACAATTTGGCAAAGATAAAATGTGTTGAAAAAATCTTAACTCCATTAAACAGAAATTGGGGAAAAAATATAAATAGGGGCTAATAATTTCGGGGGGCTAATAATTCGGACTTCAATTGTGTATGTATATGTATATATATATATATATATATATATATATATATATATATATATATATATATATATATATATATATATATATATATATATATATATACATATATATATACATATATATATACATATATATATATATATATATATATATATATATATATATATATATATATATATATATATATATATATACTGTATGTACAGGGCACAATCATTCATTTTTAATTAATTAATCAAACTTATTATTATTATTATGTTTCTCAAGTGATAATGGAGCAAGTAAATTTTCAAAGTATGTCTGATAATATTTTTATTCTGGAGAGAAAAGTCTTATTTATTTAGCTTTCATTTATTTATTTTTTAAAGCATTTTGAGGTATTATATTTTTCAATATTATTAACCCCCTTAAGCACTATATATTTTTAATTGTCTACAGAATAAACCACTGTTATACAATGACTTGCTTAATTACCCCAACTTGCCTAGTTAACCTAATTAACCTAGTTAAACTGAAAAAGCTGAATACTAGCATCTTGAAAAGTATCTAGTCAAATATTATGCTGTCATCATGGCAAAGATAAAAGAAATCAGTTATTAGAAATGAGTTATTAAAACTATTGTGTTTAGAAATGTGTCCTTCGCTCTGTTAAACAGAAATTGGGGAATATATATACAAGAATTCAAAATGAAAAGAAGGGCTAATTATTCTGACTTCAATACTTAATACTTTATTCTCATAATACTATTTTTTAATAGATTTTTCATGTTGACTGTGTTATTTACACTTTGGCTTTTATGTGTGATTTGTTATATCTAGGCAACAATGGTCAATTTAGCATGGACAGTCTGTCTGGACTCATCAGCAGAGGAAGCATGGCTCTGGACAGAGAGACACGCAGCTCTAATGTGCTGGAGGTGGAGGCCTATAACAGTGATCTGGGCAGTATGCGCAGCACTGTCAGGGTGTGTGTGTGAAAAAATTATACACCTCACGAAATTGCGTGAAGCTACTTATTTAGAAGATTACACTAAAGTCCGTTTAAATGACTGTTTATTTCTATCTTACTGTGGCACATCTCCAACACACATGACATGGGAAGTGTATGGTAGGGCTTGAGTTTAAAATGTGTGCATTGACTGTTAGAAGGTAGTGAAAGATGAATGTTGCCAAAACAATGCCAATATATTCACTTAACGAATATTACCTTTAGAGACTACACTGCATTCTAGTAGGCTTCAACATGCAGTGAATGTGTTTGGACTTTCAATACACATTCTAGATGCTTTTTTTGCAAAGTGGATGACAATAAAACTTTTAAATGTTTCATATATGTATTTATTCAATCTTTTATCACTGTTTTTTGGGAGACAATGTAGTTAAATATGACGTGTGTCTAGCAATATGTGTCTGTTTAGTTTGTGCGTATGTGTCTGCAGGTGATTGTGTATGTGGAGGATGTGAATGACGAGTTTCCAGTCTTCACTCAGTCACAGTACAACCGTCTGGGGCTCCGAGAGACTGCTGGGATTGGGACATCTGTGGTAGTGGTCCGAGCTACAGACCCTGACACCGGTACACAATACAATAATCACACTACACACACATTTTAATATCACCTTGACCTCCATAAATGTGCTGTAAGTGAGTAGACCTGGCAGTTTGTCTTTACCAAAAAAATGATACTGACATTCATGATAGCAACTATTGTGTTTTCATAACACTCCCCATTTATTTTGACATATTTTGAAAACCGTAACTAAGTTCGTGTGCTGTACCCTTAACAAAGCACAAGATGCATTGTATTTTTCCATTGATTCTTAATGCCAAACAATATCATAACATTTCTGTTGCGCTTCTGCTTCCCTTTTTCACTTCCTCTTAAAGGATGTCCATCGAATCATCAGCTGGACAGGCGTCCTTCGGTCTGTAACTTTGCAGTCCTCAGATTAAAGTTCAATGTGCTGGAGTTCAGTCATGTAGATAATGTTGAAAAATGAAGAACCGCTGCTCTTGGAGAAAATAGTTGGCTACACTATTTACTCCTACTAAATTGCAATCCTGGACCACAAAACCAGTCATAAGAGTCCAATAATAAGCTTTCCATTGATGCCTACTTTGTTAGGATAGGACCATACTAGATTTACTTATAAAAATATGGAATCAGAGGGTTCCTTCATTCACTCATTCATTTTCCTTCGGCTTAGTCCCTTATATATCAGGGTGGCCAGAGTGGAATGAACCAACTATTCTGGCATATGTTTTAGACAGCGGATGCCCTTCCAGTCACAATCCATTACTGGGAAACACCCATACACTCACATTCACACACACACACACACACACACACACACACACACACACACACACACACACACACACACACACACACACACTCATACACTACGGCCAATATAGTTTATTCAATTGACCTATAGCGCATGTCTTTGGAAACCGTAGCACCCGGAGGAAACCCACGCCAACAAGGGGAGAACATGCAAACTCCACAAAGAAATACCAGCTGGCATAAATCAGAGACGTCAGACTTTTGATCCATGTTTATATGCAGTTTATCTTCTAAAGGCAGTGGTGGAAAGAGTACTGAAAAATCAAACTTAAGTAAAAGTACCATTACTTGCCTAAAAATGTAGAGTAAAAGTATCTGTTGTAAATATTGCTCAAAGTATTAGTAAAAAAGTAGCCCTTTCAAAAGTACTCAAGAGTAGTGAGTATTATGCTGTTAAGAACTGATGCATTTACATGTAATTTGTGAATGTGTGTAAACGTAACATTCTGTAGTTCATTTAGTTATTGCCCAGCAGGCACACAATGTCATAAGATGTTAATATTAGGGTAGATTTAGGTTGTGATGTCAGGTGACCAAAATTCAAAGTCTAGCCAGCGTCTAAGGACAACGTTATTTTGATGTCCAATAACAGCAACAAATGACTTTGATTTTAGGTTATTAGAAAGGAACCAAAATCCAACGTTGAGCCAGCATCTTAAACCAGCGTCATATTGTCGTCAAATACTGACATTAATTCATCAGGTATGGCAACATCTGTAACATCATTAGACGTTGATGTTTGGTTGATATTTCGGCCTGACGTTGAGTTCTGATGGCAACCCGGTTTTCATTTTCAAACAAAATGCAATGTCCCCACAGCGTTGGTGTATACCGTCGATCTTCATGAACATCATGTTGCCTGCTGGGTATTTAAGGCCATTTTGGTCATCACACAGTAAACATTCTTCATCTTCTCATCAGTGACATGCATCTAAACAGTCTCTGGGTCAATGCGTGTAAAGATTTTGGACACTTTTAATGCTTCCAAACAGTTTGCTGCACTTATAAATCGCCCATGTCTTGAGGTAGTTCAGTATGATGCGATTTACCTTCTACGTGCTATTTGATTGGACGGGAATCACAGGACTGATTTTTCTAATCCCATAGACAGGAAATAATAAAGTAGTGACTGCAGCCAGATTGAAAGAAAGTAGTGGATTAAAAGTACAGATACTGCACTAAAAATGTACTCAAGAGAAAGTAAAAGTACACATTTTTAAAACTACTTTGTAAAGTACAATTTCTGAGAAAAACTACTCAATTACAGTCATTTGAGTATTTGTAATTTGTTACTTCACACCACTATCTAAAGGTGAATTTCGTCACTGTTTTGCAGCACACTACAGTAGCTTATAGATATCCTTAAGGCTAACATACTGATACTAACATCTAAAAAACCTTTAAATTCTGAAAATGTCTTATGATGACCCAAACTTTTCCTGTTTTCCTCCGTCTAGGCGACGGGGGCGCTGTGGCCTATTCTCTGGTCTCTGGCTCTGATCGTAAATTTGAGGTGGACATGAGTACTGGTCTGCTAACCACAGTGGATTATTTGGACTACGAGACCAAGACCAGCTATTTAATGAACGTCTCGGCCACAGATCAGTCACCGCCGTTCCACCGCAGCTACTGCACCGTGTACGTCACGTTACTCAATGAACTGGATGAAGCGGTGGCTTTTCTCTCAGCCGGATATGAAGTTTCACTGAGAGAGAACATTGCTACGGGAACAGAGGTGGTGCAGGTGAAGGCGCAGTCAGCTGATAACCTGAACCAACTGTCATACCGCTTCGACCCTGACACCTCGCCTGCTGCCCTGGCGCTCTTTAAGATTGACAGTGTTACGGTGAGGAAACACTATGGGCTCTATTTTAACGATCTAGGTGCTAAGTCTAAAGTGCAGGGCGCATTAAGGGTGTGTCCGAATCACCTTTTGCCTTTCATCAATTGCGTTTTGCCATGGTACATTTGCTATTTACAGACTTTTTAAGACTGAATGCTTCACTAGTGAGAGAACATTTAAACAGGCCATCAGCAGTGCAAGTATAAAGAATGAGTCTCCTCCATTCGGCCTTTTTACTTTCTCTTTACATCTCCAAAACACGACAGGTGGACAAATCTAAACTTGTTTTTATTAAATCAAATATAAATATGCATATAATAAATAATACTGCTAATAATAGTAACATGATACAAATGCAAATTGTCATGAATAAACTTAAGGGGTGGTTCAGTACGATATCATATTTTAAACTTTAGTTGATGTGTAATGTAGCTGTGTGAACATAAACAGCATCTCTGAATGTAAGACGATCAAAGTTCAATGCAAAAGGAGACCTTGGCTTTTACAGAGTTAGCTTAGCAAAGCCTACAATGAATTTTGGATACTACAAAAAAATACTTCCAGGCCTGTGAGATAACAAACATAGTTTTACCACGCACACACACTGCGCAGCTAAGGGGCGTGGCCAGAGGCGCTGTAATGTTACAGTAGAGAGAGCTAAAATACGTGGTTGCGCGTGCTTGTACTGGCGTGACGTGGAGCCGATCTGCAAATCGCAGCAAATTATGACACATGACCAATCAGAGTCACTTGAGGGTGGGCCTTTCAGAGAAACTAGGAAATACGACAGTCGTTTTCAAGTTAGCTGGGTAGCTGTATATAATCAAAGTGAGATTTATGAAAAGATAACAGGATTTCCTTCAAGTGAAACATGAGCACACGTTGCTTTGCATCTTATAAACACAACCAAGCCTTAAAATTACATTCTGGACCACCCCTTTAAAAAAAGCCCCCCGACATGAAGAAGGCATGAAGGTAGTGGTTTTTATATTTATGTAGAAAAAAATTTTTGTAACATTTGAATCCTTTAATTTCTTCCATATGTAAAGATATTTGTGTATTGCTGTAGATCTTGTGTGTATTAAGCAATGTGTAAGCATTTTGACCTGCCGTTTTGGCCACTTCTTCAAAATAGGAATGTGCAAACAGTGAGTGCGCCTGAACACACCTCCTTTATAGACCGGAACACCCATGAGTCCACAAAGTGGTGCAAATGGATTTTCTATTTAAACAACGTGGTGCAAAACATGAAAATTAGGGTTGCGCTGGTCTGAAAATAGCAAAAAATCACACCAAACACGTCTTGCGCCTTATTGCGCAGGGTGTATGATAGAGCCCAAAGTGCACACGCAAAAAAGCTAACTGGCATGTTGTCAAGCAAACACACACAGAATACACACAAACTCCCACAATAGAGACATTTAAGTTTAATCAGAAACAGTTTACAACTGCCTTTGGAGTGACATTGTGTTTTGTAGCTTTGCAGAAGAACAAAGCATTAAACACTTAAGTAAGTGTAAAGGGTATAAAAGGAGCCCTATAAAATGTGAACTGTTTGTCATCTTACTGAGCCTCTTCACATCAAGACTGATGTAATGAAGTGATGTAAACAATATGTGATTTTACCTATGTGAAGTAATTGTTTTAGCAGCCATCAGCAGGTTACTGTTTGACTCATTGGAGTGACTCATGCAGCTTTAGATCTGTCTGCGTTTTCTGCCAAGGTTAGCAAAACATATGTAGTGGTTTCAGTTCCCTTTTACACACTTTGTCCAAAATCCGTGCAGGAAATGGCCCAAGATTTAAGATTTGTACACAAAAACTCATGACAAAAATTAGGACAAACAAATTTTTTTAATGTTACTTTAGTTTATTTTAATAATTTTAAAAGTTATACAAAAAAATTGAAAAGTTATACAAAGTTTATGCAAGTTAGGATCGCTAAAAACCTAAGACAATTAAGGCAGACAATTTAAATTTATAAAATGTAAAGAAAGTTTTGTCACTCACCTAGAATGAAGTAATGAAAGTAAACCATACAGTGTCACTATAGCATACTGAATTTAGAGGCATGAATTTAGAACTTCAGCCATATAAACAACACAAGCTCATTGGAAATATGTGCCCAGGGCTACATTTTTGTAAAACCGCAAAAACGTGTTAAGCATACATTTGCCTGTGGTTTGCCTGATTGCCTGATGGTGCAACTTTTGTTCCTTTTCACACTACTGACATTTACAGGGACATATTATTGACAAATAAAGGGTTGTTTTCATGTGATCCTTCATGAAGCACTAAATAAATACCACAAAAACAACTTAAGCATGTCTGTGAGCCATAATTAGGGTCAGACAGAATCTGCAGACATTTTGTAAAAAATCTGCGGATTTATGCGGAATTATTTCAGGAGTATCATACCTAAAAACTTAATTTATAAAATAAAAAATATTTACAATTTTAACTTTTATTTAATGTTTACAATGCAAATCCAATTAGATCCACTTATTTGTTAAATAAAGCAAGTCCCATATAATATATCTACTAAACTATTACTTTATAAACTGTATTGTAAATAAGTCATGTGAACATTTTAATATTACTATTATTGTATAACAATAATATTAGTGGAATTAATTTCAAAACTGAATAAATATAAATTTATACACATTTACACAAGTAAATAAATAGATTCAATGATTAGCTGAAATTTGCGCGTGCAGATTCCATGTGGGCCTAGCCATAATCAAAATCTTTAGCCCCACCCTCGGTATGGACAGCTTTTTCTGGGCGGTTAGTTCACTCTGTAGCTTGCCTTGTATGGTGTCTTAGCAGACGGGGTTCTAGTCTGGCAAAAGAGCAATGTAAAATCATGGTAAAACCACGCAGCCTGCCAGTGCTTTTCTCTTCTTGTTTGCTTTTAAAAGCGCCATTGCTTGGGTTTAGGACAAGGCGGTGGGTCAGTATATCATGAGATGATATATTATGCACAATATGTTGGCCGACTTCTTACAGATGCACACGAGAGGGACTAGTAAATGGCACGTGTGCGAAAACGTAGCCCAGTAACATATTTGAGATTTGCATAAATGTAGACAGCCTTTAAGTTCTCTATGCCTCTATGTAGCGCCCTCTAGTGGATTAGTCAACACAAGCTGCAAGGTAATGTTGTCGGAGAAACATATTTCAGGGTTCGCAAATACGTAGCCCTGGGCACATATTTACAATGAGCCTGGTTTGCAAATAAAGTAATGTTTGTTTACTGTGTATAGCTTTATTCAGAAGATTGTTTTAAAGTAAAACTGTTTCACTATTAGAATATAAAGCAGCTCTTCAGTGTTTGTTTTGGCCCATGGACATCTGATCTTGATGACTTGAACAGAAGAAATGAACTGGGGAAGATTTCAGTGCCAAGGAAAATACAAAACTACACGTGCCTTTTGTGCAATCGGTGGTTCAAAGCTGTTTTCCAACCAAAGCAAGTATGAGTGTAAAAGTTTGGCTAGATGTTTGAAACCCTTAAAAAGAACTCCAAATCAGCTTACCGACACATCGGTTTATTCTTTGATTTTACTATGAGTTTTGTTTATTGTCACAGCTTAAAATCCTGCATGGTGTGATCAGATCAGTGACTATCAAAGCCAATTTGCAGTTGTGCTGACTAGATTGTGTAACTGGGTAATTTAATACAGTCAAGGAAAGATGTATTCATTTCTCTAGCTGGATTATGTGACATAATAAGGTTGTGTGTGCTTTACAGGGTCGTATCACTGTGACGGGACTGTTGGACAGAGAGCGGGGCGATTCATACACACTCACTGTTGTGGCTGATGACGGAGGACCAAAAAGAGGCTCCACTGTGGTAATGAGTTCCTCCATCGTCGCTTCAATCTGTTGGACAAACTTACTAAAATCTGAATTTTCATCTTAAATTATGCACAATATGATGATTGAGGAAGTACATTTTAAATCTGTAATCTGTAAGCAAACGGGACTGTATCCAGCAGCTCATGTGTTGTGCATTGACATGATGATATTAATGTTCAACTTCAATTCAATCTGCTTTAACCCCTTTTTTTACTCTTTCTTTTTACTTTCTGATGCACATTTGTAGAAGGTAAGCGATTGTTTATCATAAGATCATTTTTTATGCAGAATATGTCAATGTAAAAATAAATTGATAATTGATAAAAGTGTTGTGAGTTTTAACTAGGGCTGCACAATATATGGTTTCAGCATCGATATCACAATGTGCACATCCACAATAGTCACATCGCAGGATCTGCAATGTCGAATCTGTATTATAGTTGAGTAGGAGTTAAAAATACACATGACTGTGGAGTAATTGCAAAGTTTAACCATACAGTTACCAAAAAAATGTATCATTTGCATGTGTTTTAAAGCATGTCAAGGCAGTTTAAAGCAATCAGCACCAGAATCAAAAAACATTCATTGCATTTATGTACTTTATATATGCAATGAAGATTATACAGTGTTATTTATTATACATTTAATTATTTAATTTGTGTGCCTGAATACTTTTAAACACCCAGAAAACATTTATTTCATTTGTAACTATGCTTTACTGTATTTATCATTGCTTGTGATCTGGTTTATTACGCTCCACTACAAAAAATCTTATAACCTTCCAAAACCGTCCTAAAATGATTCATTCATTTCAAATAGAGCTGTTCATTTCATCATTTAATATTATACTCAATATCACAATATGTATTGCAGATCAATCAAGTATTGCAACGTCAGTTTTTTCCGATATCGTGGAGCCCTAGTTTTAACATGATTGTCTGGAATAAACTGTTGCCAGTTAAAGAAAAGCAAAAACTGTGTCGAGTAGTACAAATTTCAGTGCAATTGTAGGTAAAGACAACTAAATGAAATGTATCTAATGAGATTTAAACAGAAAGCACATGTCAATATTGAAGATCGATCCCATCCCTTAAATATAACACTTCAGCTTTTGCCATCAAAAAGACGTTTTGGGCAACCTCTAGTAAAAAAGAAAATGTGTATCAAATGTCATTTGCGCCAACTGCCATTAGAATTTTAAACACTGGGTTTCAAGTATGAATTCTAAAAACTCATTCAAGTATGAGTTTTTAATGTGATTATCAGTATGTGATGATATTGAATGTATTTGTGTTACTAGTTTCTTTGTGATATACAGTGCTTATCATAAATGAGTACACCCCATTTTGAAAAGGAATATTTTAATCCATTTCTTAGTGAATATAAGTAACATATTTACTTATGGGTCATGGTGGGTCATATGTTGGACAACTTTGTTGCTTGGTGCAAAGACTCATATTTACAATGCATCTACTAGTATAAACAGTTTCATTGTTGAGACAATGAGTCAGTATAAATGGGCACCATCCTGGATGATAAACTGAACTTTGAGGCCAGCACAAATTTTATTTGTAAAAAGGGGAATCAACATTTGTTTTGTCTGAGGAAGTTAAAGGGATTTACTTTCGCAGTTATGTGCTGGTATGGTAATTAGAGGGTGACAAGTAAAAATAGACTTACAAAAATTGTCCACCTATCTCAAAAGATTTTGGGCACAAATTTTAACAGCATTGGGCATTTGTATGAGGGGAGAATTATACAGAGGGCTATGTCCATTTTAGCAGATGAGAATCACCCACTTTATTCTTAGTTTTGCCTCCTGCTATCAGGCAGAAGGTACACTTATTTCAGATGAGCTTCATTTTTGTTCCAACTGCAGTTGAGTTACTTAACAAGCTCTAAGTTGTATCTGCTCATGTATATTGGATATTCCTGCACTTGAACATGCTTTGATTGGTAACTTTATATATATATATATATATATATATATATATATATATATATATATATATATATATATATATATATATATATATATATATATATATACATACATACATACATATATACATACATATATACATACATACACACAGTGTTTTCTCTAGGGTTTTTTCTAGCTGTGGTGGCAGACCTTTTACACAGATCTTCCTACTACCTATGACATTATTTCAATGACAAATGTCGTGAGCGCAGTGCTACAAGTTGAGATCGCACTCATGTAATACAAGCATGCAAATCTATTTTCTTGTGGGCCGATTTCCTCTGTTCGTGCACAAAACTTCTTGCATGATATATACGTTGCTCACAGATTTTCTTGTGCGCTCTCAAATAAACGCTGCTGAAGTGCAATTTAGTGCGTTTATGTAACAATGTCTCAAACATTTATTAGATCTGCTTGGAATATTTATGAATGTCTCCATTAAACCTACAGAGCTGCATTGATGCTTCCTGAAGTAAAGGGAAATGGCTATAAATTCCAGCAAGGTGTTTTGGTGCAATTTTGGTGCAATTATGACCCGCTGTTAAAAAAAAAAACAACAACGACAGAATGTTTTGAATGAGAAGCTGTAATGTAGCCGTGGCGGGATGAATTTTTGTGTGGCGCCCCACAATGGAAGAATGAATGTAGCGGAAACTATCTATCTATCTATCTATCTATCTATCTATCTATCTATCTATCTATCTATCTGTCTGTCTGTCTGTCTGTCTGTCTGTCTGTCTGTCTGTCTGTCTGTCTGTCTGTCTGTCTGTCTGTCTGTCTGTCTGTCTGTCTGTCTGTCTGTCTGTCTGTCTGTCTGTCTGTCTGTCTGTCTGTCTGTCTATTTTACTTGATTATGATTCATTTTTATTGTTTACTGTTATTACTATGTTTGTTTGAGTGTTCTTCTGTGTCGGCTATTGCCGTTAACCAAAGAAATTCCAGTCCAATCCATATTTTGGTGAATTTGAACAAAACAGATTTATTAAACAGATATATTTATTAAAATTATACTTTAGTCACAAAACATCTTTAGAAATAGAAAGATAATACATTTAAAACGAAATATTGGGGGAAAAAATGACAAACTACAAAATTTCAACAAAATTGTGTAATTTTTTGTTTCTTTTGAATTTTGCTCTCTTTTTTTAATTGTTTATTTAATATTTTCCCTAACATATAAATGTGGTTGTACTAAATTCGAACCGTTATCATAAGTAACTTGTTAGACTTAACTTGTTGTTAGATTAGTTCCAGATATGGCTACAGTACTGACTAATGTAATGTATTAATCTAAATGAGAGATTTGTGAGGGGTGTACTTAAATATGTTGAGCACTGTATGTGATGTGAATGCTGATGTAATTATGTGGTAAAGCCAAAGATAAATTCCCATTTGTGGACAACAACGAAAGTCGAAATCTAATTCTTTGTTGTTTCAACAGGTGTCAATCACCATTCTAGATGAAAACGACAACAGCCCAGAGTTTGACATCACCTCAGACCTCTCTGTGAATATTCCTGAAGACACAGCCATTGGAAAGAGAGTTGCAGTCGTTTTGGCGCGGGACAAAGACGCTGGACGAAATGGACTGGTGATTAAGAGAAATATATTTAAAATGCTGTCAAATAAGCTGTCAGTCCTGCATAACTCCGCCCCTTTCACCCTCTTGTGTCTTTCAGGTAAACTTCACCTTGATCGCAGGGAACATGCAGGATGTGTTTAAGATCAACACAGTCAATAACACGTATGGAGAGGTTTACTTGAACGCCCCTCTGGACCGTGAAGCTGTGGACCGCTACCTGCTCAAAGTGAGAGAAAAACACACACTGTGGAACTTTAGTTATATTTACATTTAGTCATTTAGCAGATGCTTTTGTCATTCAGCGATTCAACAAGAAGAGGCAATACACACAAGATTTACTTATTATACAAAGTGCTCAGAGAATTTAGTGCTAGAGTATTTCTTTTTTTGAGAGCGAGTGAGAGAGAAAGTGTTTCTACGGGTGGTTTGTCAAGCCCTCTCACCTGTGTGAAGCACACTTCATAAATGCACAGTGGTTGTGTTGGTTAATGTGTCAAGATGACATGATAGTTACTTCATAGACAGCGGATTATATCATAGACATTCTTCCTACAATGTTTTAAACATACAACTACTTTTTTAATGAAATTGTTTATACTGTATAGCAAGAATGCACTAAATTAATTGATAGTGACAGTAAAGTTATTTACATTGATATAAAAGGTTGAAAAATTCAATCATGGGATAATTATTGACCAGCAAAATTATTTATTTAGATAACAAAAAACATATAGGATTATTACTGAGGCATGTGTGTGGATCTAACGACTGGAGTTATGAAAATTCTGCTTAATTTCAGTCAATGTATTCAAGCAGAAAATAGTTATTTTACTATATGTACAGTTGAAGTCAAAATTATTAGTGAATTTTTGCTAATTTTCTTCTTCTTTTTCAAATATTTCCTAAATGATGTTTAACAGAGCAAGGAATTTCTCACAATATTTTCTATAGTATTCTTTCTTCTGGAGAAAGTCTGATTTGTTTTATTTCAACAATAAAAGCAGCTTTTAATTGATTTAAAATCATTTTACGGTCAATATTATTAGCCCCCTTAAGCAATTTTTATTTTCGATTGTCTAGAGTAGGGGTGCCCAAACTTTTTTCTATGAAGGGGAAAAAAACAAATATCATTGTGGGCCGAAGTTAAATATACCAAACAATGTTACATTAAAGTTGCCATTGGTAATTTCCTAATTCATTTCATATTTCAAAATAAATAGAAAACATTATTTTAAATCGTGTTTACTAATGCAGTATTGCTTTTTACTTTACACCTTATAGCAATAGAAAACATATACAATGACAGTGGAGTTCAATACTGAACACAATAGTCAAGCAGAATCTGACTTTGACTTGATTTGCTCACCAAAGTCTTTGCGTTTTTGGGTGACAGTATGTACAGTTGAGGTCAGAATTATTAGCCCCCCTTAGTCTTATTTGTTTTATTTCGGCTAGAATAAAAGCAGTTTTAAATTTTTTAAAAACCATTTTAAGGTCAAAATTATTAGCTCCTTTAAGCTATATATTTTTCAGATAGTCCACAGAACAAACCATTGATATACAATAACTTGCCTAATTACCCTAACATGCCTAGTTAATCTAATTAACCTAGTTTAGCCTTTAAATGTCACTTTAAACTGTATAGAAGTGTCTTGAAAAATATCTAGTCAAATATTATTTACTGTCATCATGGCAAAGATAAAATAAATCAGTTATTAGAAATGAGTTATTAAAACTATTATGTTTAGAAATGTGTTGAAGAAATCTTCTCTACGTTAAACAG
This sequence comes from Danio aesculapii, assembly GCF_903798145.1. Lineage (NCBI taxonomy): Eukaryota > Metazoa > Chordata > Actinopteri > Cypriniformes > Danionidae > Danio > Danio aesculapii. Next base: position 10,018,090 of record NC_079447.1, on the reverse strand, counting down.
AAATTGGGGGAAAAATATTCAGGGGCTAATAATTCAGAGGGCCTAAGAATTCTGACTTCAACTGTACATGTAAACAAAATCTGATTAATTTACACTATTAAATTGAAAGATTTAATTTCAGTTAGCTTTTAACAATTAAACAAGCAAACAAAAGGTTACGTTAATTTTGAAATGACAATCTGGAAACCCTCCCCATCATTCTCTCTCTACTCAGATGGGATGGCAGGCCAAATCAAAGGTTACCATAGGCCAACTTTGGCCCGTGGGACCTAGTTTGGGCATATCTGGTCTAGAGAACAAACAATGATTATACAATGATTTACCTAATTACCCTAACTTTCCTAATTAACCTATTTAATCCTAGTTAAGCCTTTAAATGTCACTTTAAGCTGTAAAGAAGTATCTTGAAAAATATCTAGTCAAATATTATTTACTGTGATCATGGCAAAGATAAAATAAATCAGTTATTAGAGATGAGTTATTAAAACTATTATGTTTAGAAATGTGTTGAATAAATCTTCTTACCCTTAAACAGAAATGGGGGGAAAAAATAGAGTGTGTTTCATTCAGTAATGGCAGAAACTAGACAAATATTTACATTTAATTAGATGAGATTAAGGCCTGATTATTTATGTTTTAAACATATTGGAAGCTCATTTTTAGAACAGAGTCTTCAATTGCTGTCAGTCATTTCATTTAAAAAGTTTCAAAACCTTTGGTAAGTTCAGCAGACATCTCTATATATGGACACAGTGTGGTGTTGCGTGACTTTGCACATGTTTCCTTGTACTATAAAATGCAGCAGATTTTGCATAACTACTTCTGATGTGTATGTGTGGTTGTTTTCTAAGCTCAGCAAGCATGTCTGTGTGTTTTTATGTGTTTTAATCAGGTGCGGGCGATAGATAATGGTTCTCCTCCAAGGTACACCGATGTTTCACTGACGGTGAATATTGTAGATGTGAATGATAACCCTCCCGTACTGCAGAGTCCTCGAGGGTACAACGTCAGCGTCAGTGAGGTCAGAACCACAGCACCTCAAACCAGAGACGCCATCAGCACGCTGGTTGTCAATCATTCAGATATTTGCATGAAAGACATCCAAAAATAAAGATAAAATCAAAACTAATTTGTTTAATATTTCTTGTTTATGATGCTAATTTATTATATATATTAGCGCTGGGCAAAAGTTAATCGCAATTAATCGCATCTAAAATAAAAGTTTGTTTTGACATCATTTGTGAGTATATTTATTATGTATATATAAATACACACATGCATGCATATATTTTAGAAAATGTTTATTTATATTTAAATATAAAATATATGTGTATACAATACAAATTTATATAACATTTTAAATAACTATATAACAAAATTGTTAATTATAGTTTTGTTTCTATGTATGTTTGTGCATCACATATACATAATAACTATAAAGTACACGCAAATATCTTATGTCAAAACAAACTTTTATTTTGAATGCAATAAATTGCGATCAGTCTTTGCCCAGCACTAATATATAATATATATATTATATGTAGGGATAAAATTATTATAGATTTTGGTGGTAGGATTATAATTTGAGGATTAATCTTGGTTTCACGGTTATCACCATCATTATGAATTCATTAATTTCAAAACACTACTAGTTTAGAAAATCACTTAAAAGCTTCTTATATTTTAAAGTATTAATTATTGCTGCTCAGTAACCAAATAGTACAACACAAAATAATAATAAAAACAAACAATAGTCCATTTCTCTTTGGACTTAAAGTGGAAAAATGTTTTTGGCATTTAAACTTAAGTCATAATTTTACACTGAAAATAAATGACAGAACAATGAATAAATAAATTAAATTAATTTATTTATTTATTATTATTATTTTTATTTATTCATTCATTTATTTATTCATTTATTAATTCATGCATTAATTAATAAATGAATAAATAAATGAATGAATAAATGTATAAATAAATAAATAAATAAATAAATAAATGAGTAAATAAATGAATAAAGGAATGAGTAAATGAATGAATAAATGAATGAATGAATGAATGAATAATTAAATAAATAAAGGAATGAATGAATGAATAAATAAGTAAATAAATGAATGAATAAATGAATAAATAAACAAATGAATAAATACATGAGTAAATGAATAAATGACTAAATGAATGACTAAATAAATAAATGAATAAGTATATAAATAGATAAATAAATAAATAAATGAATAAATAAATTAATAGATAAATAAATAAATTAATTAATTAATTAATAGATAAATAAAAAAATGGATGAATAAATGAATAGATGAATTAATTAATTAATTAAATAATAGATAAATAAATAAATAGATAAATGATTAAATAAATGAATGAATAAATTAATTAATAAATGAATAAATTAATTAATTAATTAATAGATAAATAAAGAAATGAATGAATGAATGAATGAATGAATGAATAAATGAATAAATAAATGAAATTATAAATAAAATTATTATAAAATAAATTAAATAATAAACAAATAAATAAATAAATTAAGAATAAATATAATAAGTAAATCTAATCATCATATTAGGTAAGTAATTCTCTTTTAAAGAGTAGAAATGTAGTCAAAGGCTGCTGAACCTCTGTCTGAAAGGCACTTTTGATCAACTATATTACAAAATCGTTTGGTATTTTGCATTTTAGTAGTAGTAGTAGAAGATGTGTCGGCTATATTGCATACAAAGTATGAAGTCCAGTTTTTGTCATGTGACTCGAGGTGCACTCACGGCATTCTTTCAACTACAGTAGGTGTGCCTGGCTTCAATGGCTGGCAGTGTAGTCCCTGTGATGCGTTGGGCAGTTTTCACCACCCACTGCAGTGCCTTACGCTCAGCAACAGAGCAGCTTCCATACCAGACTGTGACGCAGTTGGTCAGGATGCTTTCTATTGTGCAGCGGTAGAAGTTCACCAAGACAGCTGATGAAAGGTGGCTCCTCTTAAGTTGCCCTAAGAAAAATAGGCGCTGGTGAGCCTTCTTGACCAGGCTGAAAGTGTTGGTGGTCCAGGAAAAGTCCTTTGAGATGTGGGTCCCCAGAAACTTGAAGTATGAGACAGGCTCAATGACCATCCCATTAATGTGGATGGGATCATGCGAGCCTGTTCGTCCCTTCCTGAAGTCCACAATGAGCTCCTTGGTCTTGTTGGTGTTAAGGAGCAGATTATTGTCGGTGCACCAAGTGGCCAGATGCTGTATCTCCTTCCTGTAGGCAGTCTCATTATTATTGCTGATTAGACCAATCACTGTGGTGTCATCTGCAAATTTGATGATGGTGTTGGATCTGTTCACAGGCCTTCAGTCAATGGTAAAAAGGAAGTAGAGGAAGGGGCTCAGCACACAGCCCTGTGGTACACCAGTGTTGAGTGTGACGGTGGTGGAGCAGATGTGACCTGATCTAACATACTGAGGTCTGTTAGTCAGATAGTCCATAACCTAGTTGCAGAGAGACGTGTCGATATCTAGGTCTCTAAGTTTGATCATTAATTTAGAGGGTATGACAGTGTTGAATGCTGAGCTGAAGTCAACAAACAGCATTCGTGCATAAGTGTTTTTATTGTCCAGGTGTGTGAGTACAGAGTGCAGTGCTATGGAGACGGCATCTTCTGTGCTCCTGTTGCCACGGTAGGCAAACTGATGTGGGTCCAGTGTGGATGGCAGAGAGTCTTTCAGATGTGCCAGGACCAACCGCTCGAAGCACTTCATGATGATGGGTGTGAGTGCTACAGGGCGGTAGTCATTCAGGCATGTTGGGCTAGCGTGTTTGGGCACTGGCACAATAGAGGTGGTTTTAAAGCATGTTGGCACAGCTGCTAGGTTAAGGGACAGGTTGAAAATGTCTGTGACTACCCCAGTGAGCTGTTCTGCACATGCTTTGATGACGCGCCCAGGAATAACGTCTGGTCCAGCAGCCATTGATCCGACTCAGTGTGGTGTAGACTTCTGAGGAGGTGAGTGTGATAGTTGAGTGGTCAGTTGAGGAAGTGATTCTGGTGTAGGGTTCTTTATTGTCTCTTTCAAAGCGGGCATAAAAGTCATTTAGCTCGTTTAGGAAGGAGACATTTGTGGCTGTCGGGGTGGACTGGCTGGGTTTGTAGTTGCTGATGGCCTGGATACCCTGCCACATGCGCCAAGGTTCAGAGTTGGAAAAGTGCTCCTCTAGCTTTAGCTTGTAACAGTGCTTGGCCTTTTTGATGCCCCTCTTCAGATTAGCCCTGGAAGTGCTGTAGGCCTGTGCATCCCCTGATCTGAATGCAGTGTTGCGTGCCTTCAGCTGGAATTGCACCTCCTTCTTCATCCATGGCTTCTGATTTGGGTATGTGGTGATTTGCTTCTGGGTTGTAACACTGTCTATGGTGGTGTTGATATATTCCAGAACAGAGGAAGTGTAACTGTCCATGTCTGTGTGAGAGCCACAAGTGGCTTGGGAGGCAAACATACTCCAGTCTGTATGTTGAAACCTGTTCTGGAGTGTGGAGTCTACCCCCGCTGGCCACACTTTGATGGTCCCTACTGATGGCTTTACACAGTTGATAAGGGGTGAGTACTTGGGGGTGAGGAACAAAGAAAGGTGATCTGATTGACCCAAGTGGGGGAGGGGGGTCACAGCGTATGCTGGAGCCATGTTTGTGTAAACATGGTCTAAGGTGTTGTTTCCCCTTGTGTGGCAGAAAATGTTTTGGTGGAATTTGGAGAGCACTGTCTTTAAGTTTGAGTGATTAAAATCCCCCGCAACAATAAAAGCAGCCTCCGGGTAAGCAGTCTGTTGTTTGCTGATGGCTGCATGAAGTTCATTCATAGCAAGCTTGGCATCAGCATCAGGAGGAATATAAGCAGCAATTATGATGGTGGAGGTGAACTCCCGTGGCGTAAAGAACGATCTACATTTAACCATTAGAAATTCCAGGTTAACAGAGCAATGTCTCCCAACGACGACGGAGTTTGTGCACCAAGCTTTGTTAATATAAATGCATAATCCTCTGCCTCTGGTCTTACCAGAGTCATCCGCCGTTCTGTCTGCTCGGAATGTGTGATGCTCAGTAAGAGATACAGCGTTGTCTGGTATCCCGCTGTTTAGCCATGTTTCTTTGAAAATCATGACATTACAGTTCCATAATCTTTTGCTGTGGTTGATGTGCAGTCGAATCGCATCCATTTTGTTTACCAGTGACCGTACATTAGCGAGAAAGATGCTGGATAAAGAGAGCCGGTGTGGTGATAGCTTTAGCTTAGCTTCCCCCGTCTTTGTTTACGGTCTCGACGTTGCCTTCGAACCTCGGGTGTTCTGGCAATCTCAGGGATGAGTCAAAGATTGCTGATAAAACTGTCCGGAATGCACAGACCAATATCCAAGATCTCCTGTCGGGTGTACGATGTAAAGGCACTACGGTTCTGCACGAACAGACCCGTAATGAGTAGGAATAATACTGCAAAACTGCAGAAACTGGAGAGACGCTGAGCCTGTGTATCATCATGTTCGCTCAAGTCCAGCTTACAAACACATCTTTTGCATTCCCTGATATATAAGCAATCACTGAAATTATGTTAACGAAGGCAAAACTTTTTTTATACTAATATTAATAAATGTAACCTCATTGTAGTGTTACCATTTGTTAATATTAATGCTATTAATATTAATTTACTTTTATCTGTGTCAATTCATGTTTAGAAATTTTTATTAAAAATATTTATTACACAAAAATTAAATATTTATACAGATTAATTATAAATCAATACATTTATTTATCAATAATTAATTTATTAAATAAATGTATTTATAAATGGATAAATTAAATTATAAATTATATAATTATAAAATAATTATAAATACATTAATTAAACATATAAATAAATGTATAAATACATCTATTTATTATTCATTTATCAAATAAATTGATTCAAATGTATTTATCAATTTCAATAAAATGAGCTTGACTTTTCTCCAACACAATAAAAAACAACTCTGGTATATGTGTGTTGTAGAATGTGGGTGGTGGAACATCAGTCCTGCGCGTCGTAGCAACAGATCGTGACATTGGAGCCAATGCCATGCTCTCATACTACATCACTGCTGGAAACCAGGACCTGACCTTCAGGATGGACCGCATGACAGGAGAGATAGTGACCCGACCGTCACCTCCAGACAGAGAAAAACAGCAGCAGTACACACTCTCAGTCACGGTGGAAGATGACGGCACTCCACCTTTATCAGTAAGTGTCAGTGTGTGTGTGTTTCCATTAGAATATTTCCAACTCAAATTGTTATATATTTCCTGCCATCACCTTTAAAGGGATAGTTCACCCAGAAATGAAGTATTATCCTTGACTTGTTTCTTTCTTCTGTTGAACACACAATAATAGAATTTGAAGAGTTCTGGTTTACTTGCAGTACATGGTCTCCATTGACTTCCAGAATATTTGTTTCTTCCGTAAGTTATTGGGTTTCTTAAGTCAACATTCTCTTAGTAACACTTTAAAATAATGGTCCAGTAGTTAATGTATTTACTAGCAAATAATTAGTAATACATTTATTACTGTACTTATTCATCTTCGTTTATATTAGTTAATGTTAAGTTCAATGTTACCTCACAGTGCATTAACAAACAGCACAACTTTGTATTTTAATAATGGATTAGTTAATGTTGAACTATGATTAATAAATGCTTTACAAGATTATTCATACTTAGTTATTGTTAGAAAATACATTAACTATCATTAACTGATGGACCGGGGGCGGCGTGGTCGGCACAGTGGGTAGCGCTGCCACCTCACAACAAGAAGGTCGCTGGTTCGAGCCACGGCTGGGCCAATTGGCATTTCTGTTTGGAGTTTGCATGTTCTCCTCATGTTGGCGTCGGTTTCCTCCAGGTGCAAAAGTCCAAAGTAGTGTGGTATAGTTGAATTAGGTAAGCTAAATTATCTCTAGTGTATGTGTGTGAATGAGTGTGTGGGTGTTTCCTAGTGATGAGTTGTAGCTGGAAGGGCAACGCTGCGTAAAACAAATGCTGGATTAGTTGGCGGTTCATTCCACTGTGGCAACCCCTGATTAATAAAGGGACTAAGCGGAAAAGAAAATGAATGAATGAATAAACTCATGGATCATTATTCTTAAGCAGAAAAATCTCTGTTCAAAGGGGTATCTACACCTTCCCCTTAGCCTTCAAGCTAAAGAGAATTGGGACACCCCTACCCCTTCACATGAATGTGCAAAATGAGGGGTAGGGGCAAGGGGAAGGGCTAAGGGGTAGAATTGGGATAGGGCCTTAGTTCCAACCCACTTCAACACACTTATGCCGTAGTCACACTCGAGTTTGAGCATACGAAATTCTGTTGATGCTGCGAACAGATGATTAGACATTTAAAAAAGCGAGTGATTGGTCCATATTTTAAATTTCTGTCCAAGAGGTCATGTTTTGATCTTCGATTGGTCTTACGCAGTCACGTGATGCGAAATTCACATGTCAGAGTTCGCCAAGCTTGAACTTTGCAATGCAGTGAACTTTGCAATGCAGAGAACTGTGAAACTTGTCGCACGAGCTTTTGATTCCGATCTGACGCAATTGTGTGCAAATTAATGGAAATCTATAAGGAGAACAGTCCAGTGTGACCGCAACTTAACCTGGAGGTTTAAAACAAGCCTGAAGGACTCAATTATTTTGATCAGGTGTGTTTCATTAGGGTTGGAACTAAACTGTGCAGAGCTCCAGCCCTCCAGGAACTGGCTTTGACAGCTGTGATTTAGAGATTGTCAATTCAAATTTAATGTAACCTTTTGCTTGTTTGTTTTGTTGTTAAAAGCTGAAACTGAAATTAAACGTTTCATTTTAAATAGTGTAAACTAATCAGATTTAGTGAATGTACTGAATGTACTGTTACCTGATGGATAGAGGACAATGCAGAAACTTTGGTGAGCAAGTGAAGGCAAAGGCAGAGTCTGCTTGATTAGTGTATTCAGCATTGATCTCCACTGTTCATTCATTCATTCATTCATTCATTCATTCATTCATTCATTTCCTTTTCAGCTTAGTTCCTTTATTAATCAGGGGTCGCCACAGCAGAATGAACCACCAACTTATCCAGCACAAGTTTTACACAGCGGATGCCCTTTCAGCCGCAATCCAACACTGGGAAACACCCACACACTCATACACTACAGCCAATTTAGTTTATTCAGTTCACCTGTACCGCATGTCTTTGGACTGTGGGGGAAACCGGAGCACCTGGAGGAAACCCACACGAACACGAGGAGAACATGCAAACTTCAAACAGAAACGCCAGCTGGCCCTCCACTGTTCATTGTTTATTGCAAAAACGTATCTTTTTAAAAGTTACATTGCAATAGTTAATACGATTTAAAGTAATGTTTAATAAATATTATGAAATAATTTAGGAAAATAACGATAGCAAGTTTAATGATATTTGGTTTTTGGTCCTGAAAAAGTTTGGGCACCCCTGACCTAAGATGTTATTTTCTTAAGTCAATAGGTGCCATTAACCAGCATTCTTCAAAATATCTTTTTGTGTGTTCAACAGAAGGTAGAAAATCCTAGAACAGGGGTCACCAATCTCGTTCCTGGAGGTCCGGTGACCTGTAGGGTTTAGCTCCAACTTGCCTCAACACACCTGCCTGGGTGTTTCAAGTATACCTAGTAAGACCTTGATTAGCTTGTTTACTTGTGTTTGATTAGGGTTGGAGCTAAAATCTGCAGGACGCCGGACCTCCAGGAACAAGTTTGATGATCCCTGTCCTAGTTTTAAACCGAATGAATAATTAAGTATTTTTCATTTTGAGTGAACTATCCCTATTCAGTCAGTACCACAGATAAAATCAGTACATCAGAAGTTCCTGCAGCATCTTCTGAACAGATTTGTCTTTTCGTTATCTGACGCTTAACATAAGATACACAAGGTCTACACTTTTAAAAAGCCAGTCTTCGACAACCAAACAGCGAAAACAGGAAACCATAACCTGCCTTAATTTTGAAACCGGAAGGTGTACTCACACTAGCTCATTGATTCCTGTTGTCAACCTCACAGCGGTCTGGGTTTCGTCAGGTGTGACTTTTGGATATCTACATCTACTTTCTAGAATAATAAATACACTTATGCTCTAAAAATCTCATCGCAACTACTTTACAAGCATGTGGGTTGTATTCCAGACTTATTTGAACAACAGAAAAGGCCAGTTTACTAATGTTGATGTTTTTTATTTTTTGAAGCAAATGTTAAATAAGGTAGGTGGCACGGTGGCTCAGTGGTTAGGACTGTCGCCTTACAGCACGAAGATCACTGGTTTGAGTCCCGACTGGGCCAGTTGGCATTTTTGAGTTTGCATGTTCTCCCCGTGTTGGCGTGAGTTTCACAATCCAAAGACATGCACTATAGGTGAATTGGGTAAACAAAATTGACCTTAGTGTATGAGTATGTGTGTTAATGTGAAAGTGTATGGGTGTTTCCCAGTACTGGGTTGCAGCCAGAAGGGTGTCTGCTGTGTGAAACATATGCTGGATAGTTGGCGGTTCATTCCTCTGTGGCAGCCCCTGATAAATAAGGGACTAAGCTGAAGAAAAATTATTTAGGGTGAAAATGCTAACTGGTTAGCTTAATATTTCGACATTTCATATTAATATTAATATGAAACACAGTCCCTCCTCTGCTATCCAAAGCCAGGTCTCCTGATATGATGAATGCACACCTTGAAGATGACCATAGACGGTCTGAAAACCGCTCCAATTGGTCCACCGTTTTTATGTTGTTAAATTGAAAAAAAAAGGACTGGGTGTGTTTATATCACCCCAATATGACGGTCTGTACACTATATCTACACACATGTCTGTCCAAACAGCTTGAAAAGTAGATTTTTCACTTTTTACAATTGGAATGTGAAGAGAATGTTTCTGAAGACAATCACCTACTGCAGCTTTAAATGTTGCATCAATAAACCACAAAGACATTAAACTTTCAGCAGAACTTTTTTTTTTATTTGTATTTTTATAAAAAGAGATATAAGCAATTGTTTTTGACGTGTCATCAGAGCTACATATATGTTACATTTTTTATACAGTCACATGTTCAAATGTACAAACTGGTGCATTCATCGTCATATTTACAATGTGTATTTGCAATCATTCTCCATTCATATACAAAGCAAAGTTTTGGCACACTATGGCAGTGGATTTTACATGGAAGCTTCCTGTTTACAAGCTCTTTGCTTTTTTTTTTCTTTTGAAGGAACAGTTACACACTCACTCATACACCCACACATCCAATAAAGCAAATCAGTACAAAAGATAAAAATCTTTCATGAGTCTTCAGCTCCTTAAAGCCACAGGTGACGTAAGAGACGCAACTGTGTGATTATCACCAATGCAACATTCACCACAATAATCTGCACTCATTCTTCAAGAATGCTTGTAAAATAAGCTACAAATATGGTTAAAGCACCACACTCACCGCGAAAGGGTTTTAAAAAGCCCATCATTGCTCAGCAGGTTTGATGGCGAGTGTTTCGAGAACATTGCTTTTCCACTGATTCACAACGGTGAAGGTCCCAGGATAGAGCCTTTGTGGCATTATCAGCAGTTTTGAAGCTTTAAAACAAGCATGGTCGTAGAAATTCGAGGATCTGCTGGTTCGTCTGGTCAACCTCCAAATCTGGGACCAGCACCAGCATTGATTCAGTGACAAAGCGAGTACTTTGGCTGTTTGCATCGAGGAAGTACTTAAGAAGTGCTGAGTACTCCAAAACAGTAGAGCGTGAGGTATTAAAACATCCCTGAAGTCTAGAAGAGATACAGATTGGAAAAGAGACATGTTTAAGTGCAAATGAAGCCACGGTGCATCTCACAAACAAAGCTTGTGATGAACAGAGGTGTGTGCAGCTCGAATGGCATAAAAAGGACATCTTTGGACCCTCTTGATGAAATTTCCCTGTGATCACGCCAACTTGTGAAACACTCAGATTTTGCTTCTTGGCAAACAGATAAGGCATCCCACCGTAATCAAAGAGTCTGTTTGTCTTATTTTGAGTGGGTTTCTCCTCATCATCCTTGCAGAATGCTGGAAAAAGAGGGGCATGATGATGATTTGGAGGGGAGGGAAAGAAGCTCTAGGCATTCCTGGAGGAGGTGAATGTGACGTCTTTTATCCCAGTAAGTTGGGAGACTCCGGGATGGGGTCTGGAAAAAACAAAAGTAATACCTTTAGAAGGGGATCCTACTGTACAGTGTTCTTGGGATGTTAATTAATATTATTCATTTAGATTCACAGCTTTATCTGAATATTAGAATTGCCGGGGCCTGTTTTCGCTACTGTAAAGGGATTACTTTAAAGCACATGTATCAAACTCAGTTCGTGGAGGGTTGCAGCTCTGCACATTTTAACTCTGAATCTTTATTGTGATTGTACAAAATACAACAAAGTTTACATTTGCTCTTCCCTTCAGTGCAGTCCTTTTTGTCTAAAACAACAACAATAATATCCAGAGATAAAAAGGTAAAATGGCAACAATAATTATAGAAGTAGTATATTAGAATTGTGTATAATGTGCGTATAAAGTGGCAAGTGCAAGTCCAATTAAGTGCATATAAAGTGGCAAGTCCAACCCCAATTAAACGCACCTTTGGCCAATCCTATATAAATCGCCTTTAGGTGGTCCAAAATTCAGCCGCTAGGCTTCTTACTGGCATAATTAAGTGTGGACACATTACTCCTATCCTGTTCTCCCTAAATTGGATGCCGATATGTATTAGAATTGACTTAAAAAATTTGAACGTATGTTTTTAAGGTATTAAATGGCCTGGCTCCGACTTATCTTTCTAATCTTATCATTGTTCAAACATCTGGCAGATGTTTAATGTCATCAAACCAGAAAATGCTAGTACTCCCCAGATCCATATTGAAGAAAAAAGGAGATCGAGCTTTCTCTGTAGCAGGTTCTGAAATGTGGAACGCGCTCCTAGGTCCATTAGAACAATTTCTAATGAGTCTTTGTTCAGAAGGAAACTTAAACTACACCTCCAAGAAAGAGCTTTTAAATTGGGAGAAAATTAATCCTATTGTACCTATCTAGTGTCTTGTTATTTATCATTAGCTACGTTTCCATCCACCTATGTTTTGCGCATTTTGGATATGCGCATAAAAACGGTTGGTGGAAACGCCAAGATGCGCATACATTTTTAAAATTCTCATAAAAAACATATCAGCAAAACTGAGTAGGATAAACTTTTTATTAGATAAGAAAAGACGCACATAATCTATGATTGAAACAATTTTACTGAACAAATTCCATTATGCACATTAAAAAAGGCATGCGATTTGGTTATAAGAGATCACGTGATGATAAATATGTGTGATGAATTGCATTGAAATGTTGTTTTGGTCATTCTAAAACGCCTTAACTGTTTCAGTATTAGTGTTATTATATTATTAATGACCTCCAGAATCAAGATTATCTGTGATGCGCGTCTCACGCCTTCAAACGCCACCGTGCATTCACTGCGTGTCAGGATTGCCTTCTGAGTCATTTATTAAATGAAGAAAAGATTCACGCTGCTTCTCCTACCGCAGCAAATTCTGTTTTTACTGTTGATATTTGGTGGCAGATAATCAGGAAGTGACGATTTTGCTCGCTCTGACTCATTGGATGGACACACTGCTTTATTCACACGTCTTTTATGCGATAATCCAGTTTTGTGCATAGTCAATTCGCATTATGGGATGGAAACATAGCTGTTGATGCTGTGTGGTATGTTGGATATATTCTCTGTTGTTTTGTTCTCTGTCGCTCTCCTTTTGATCATTTGTTTTTAGGTTTGTACAGCCCAATGGTCAACAACTGTTGTTTTATTGCGCTTTATAAATAAATAAACTAAATTAGACTAAACTAAACACCTGATCCAACTAATTTAGTCATTCAGGCTTGTTTGAGACCTACAGGTAAGTGTGTTAAAGCAGGGTTGGAACTAAACTGTGCAGGGCTGTGGCCTTCCAGGAAATGAGTTTGACACCCCTGCTTTAAAGGGATGGTTCACCCAAAAACGAAACTGACCTTATCATTTTTATCCCTTGTGTGGTTTTAAATCACACAAACACAAAAGAAGATATTTTGAAGAATGCTGGTTGATGGCACCCATCGACATCCATAGTAGGAATAAAATTACTATGAAAGTCAATGGGTGGCAGCAACCAGCATTTTTCAAAATATCTTCTTTTGTGTTCAACAGAAGAAAGAAACTCAAGCAAGTTTTGAACAAGTAAATGGAGAGTACATTTTTTTTCATGAACTGTCCCTTCAAGCCTCCATGTAATATCTATGTGACTTGATTATGTAAAGTGTTTACATATGATAATAAGTTGTCTTGCCAGGCTGTGTGGGTGTTTTAAATTTAAATGTGGAGATGTCAATGTTTTTGCAGCTTAGTGTGAATGAATAGTGTGGGTGGGAGGTAGCGGAAGCTTTACATTAGGAAAATTAGCGTATGTTTAAATGTAGTAGTAGTTCTACGTCATTCAATAACAGTTTCAGCATTCATGCATTCAGCAAACACTTCGACTTCTACTGCATCTGATGTACACATTTCTATCGGGTTCTTTTATTTTCTGTAAAGGGAATCCATGATCTTGACATTCATTGTGCCATGTTTTACTTCAAAATTGCATCATGTTGTATGCATCATGCAAGTTGGGTTAGAATAACAATGACGAAATTATTAATCCTATTTACTTCCTCAAAAATAAGCATGTTTTATTCACTTTTTAAAGGACTCTGCCTTCAATTTATGCTTATTTACAGTAATTGTTTACTTAACTAACTGTATTACAGTAATGAGAATCCACATTTATAACAATGGTAAAGGGATACTTTATCATGAAATACATCACATTGGTTTTAAACAAATTATGTGTATTATATTATTCAAAATTTGGTTTTTCATAAAAAAAAATAAATTAATAATAAAAAAAAAATAAATAAATATATATATATATATATATATATATATATATATATATATATATATATATATATATATATATATATATATATTTTTTTTTTTTTTTTTTTTTTTTTTTTAATAATATATATATTAGGGTTGCCACGATTAGCTGCAATTCATCAGCCGACCGCTCGTATGTCAGCTTATAGACAAACCAGCTGATCGATGTGACTTTGAAATGCTCCAGTGTCCCTGTATGTGTGTTTACAATCAGTAAACTGCAGTTAGTTGGTGACCTGATGACCTTCATGGCTAATCACAGTCATTTCTGCTGAGCACGTGAACACAATGGCAAATCAGCACTGTTTAAGAGCAACACTCAAATGTTAGCAGGAAGTAGATGTTTTTAAAATTTCAGTATCGACTGGTACAGAATTCCAGTATAGTGACAACACTAAAATATAATATGAAATAATATGAAATTAAAAGAATTGAATATTTAACACAAAATATTCAGTTTCACTCCAACATAAATGACATTAAGGAAGTAAAGTGAGTTGGTAAATGTTGACGTTCGCTGTCTTGCTTATGAGCCTATGTAATGAAGAAACACATCAAAGTTGAAACTTGAAATTGAAACTTGAGTGGGTTTGGCTTGTGTATAACAAGGGGAATATTTTTTTTTTTACAAAATAATGTAATGTTAACATGTTAATAATACTCGGTTGGAAAAATTTAGTTATATTTAATGCATTTGCTACTTCCTTTTTGTTTATGTATTGCCTTTTGTTTAAGTAATACTTATTTATTTTATTCAAGTTCTAAAACAAAAATGAGATTTTCTAGATTATAATTTAAAATTTTGATTGTTTTCGTAAAACAATGAGGGAAAAAAATTGCAAATGTTTGTAATCTTTTAAGAAAATACAATAACCCCATAATATATAATATGAAATGGTAAGAATTTAATTCCCACCCTATATTTTTCACAAAATCACAAAAATATTTACTCCAACAAGTGACATTAAGAGATAGATTAGATTAGATAGATTAGACTAGATTCTTCTAGATCTAACTCAAAATTTGGTTTGTTTTCATAAAAAAACCAGGGGACAAATTGCAGATGTGTGTAATTTTTTAACAAAATACAATAATCCCACTATATATATATATATATATATATATATATATATATATATATATATATATATATATATATATATATATATATATATATATATATATATATATATATATATATATATATAGTTGAAGTCAGAATTATTAGCCCCCCTTTGAATTTTCTTTTCTTTTTTAAATATTTCCCAAATGATGTTTAACAGAGCAAGGAAATTTCCACAGTATGTCTGATAATATTTTTTCTTCTAAAGAAAAAAAAAGAATATATATATATATATATATATATATATATATATATATATATATATATATATATATATATATATATATATATATATATATATATATATATATATATATATATAGTGCTCAGTATATATAAGTACACCCCTCACAAATCTTTCTTTTAAATTAATATTTTTAATAGGAAGCTTTACAATATTATATGTGTGCATGTACATTAGATTAGTCAGAACTGAAGCTAAATCTGGAGCTTATCTAACAAAATAACACCCAAATTTATATGGTATAGAAAAATATTAAATACAAATTTAAAAAAGAGGAAAAATCAAGAAAAGCAAAAAATGAAATATTTTGTTGAAATTTTGTAGGTTGTAATTTATTTTGCAATATTTTGCTTGAATTTAATTGTATTATCTTTCAATTTCTTTATATTTGGTGACTAAAATATTATTTGAATAAATATATCTGTTTTGTTTAAATGCACCCAAATACTGTACATTGACTATATTCACTGAGAAATGGATGAAAATATTAACTTTTTTAATGGGGTGTACTCAATTATGCTAAACACTGTAATATGAAATTAATTCCCACCCTGTTTATTTGATCACAAAATGTTCTTTTTCACTCCAACATAAGTGACATTAAGGAAGTAAAGTGAGTTGGTAAATGTTGACGTTAGCTGTAATGCGTATGAGCCGATATAATGGAGAAACACACAAAAGCAGACGCTCATGCTAACACGTTCTCGGTTTCTCAGAATCTCAGAAGCAGAAATGCATGTTGTGAAATGAGGGAGAAAAAGAGGAAACTGACTTTCTGTAAATTCCGCTACGCTAAAGGTTACATAGAGGAGGCGTATGTCTGTCTGTGAGCTGGACTTCATGACATTCGCCCACATACTTTATCTGGATCTGCACATTTGTACGCACGTTTAAATTGTTCCTTGAAACCGAGTGGGTTTGGCTTGTGTATAACAAGGGGAAATTCAAGAAGAAGAAAAAAAGTCTCTTTGTGTGCAGTGTGTGTTTGTTGAAGACTGTAGTGTGTGTGTATATCTTTGTGTGTAGTGCTTCTCCAGATGTTTCTTGTCGCCTGTTTAGCAGTGACAAGCTTTAGTTATCGAGCCGTTGGATGACTGTGCGTGTGTGTGAGTGTGTGAGTGAGTGAGTGAGTGTGTTTCGTACCCTGTGCTGGGAAGAACAGTTCTCCTTGTATGTTTGGAGAGAATGGAGTTCCTGGTTCTGACAGGAGATGGTGTCCTGTTTCAGATGACTGCCTCATCATTATTTGGGATATTGTCCGCATTTTAGGTTCTGGAGAATCACCCAAAAACACTGGGTTCTCATGCGCCTGTGCTTCACTAGAGAGAAAAAGAAAGGAGTATAAATGCATTTGTATATTAGAGTCTCATGAAACTTGTAAAATACATGCTTAGAACATATTTTACCCCACAATCATACAAAAATAACTAATATTGAATCATGTTTTGCTTAAAAATGTTTAGCCTATTTGAGGACTATTTTTTGACATTTTCCATTCAATTTATAAATTATGATCATTATTCTTCTGTATAGAAATCATAAGCATTATAAAGAATTCTTATTATAAAAATTATGCAATGTAAATTGCACAATTATATACTACCTGACAAATATATATATACTACCTGACAAAAGTCTTGTCGCCTATCCAAGTTACAGCAAATAATAACTTGACTTCTAGTTGATCATTTGGTATCAGAAGTGGCTTATATAAAAAGGCAAAGGCCTCTAGATTACGCTCATTTTACATATGATCATGCCTTGATTTTTAATGATTTCATTAGGACAGTAAGGTCTGACTTTGCTCAGACAAAAGTCTTGTCACTTAACAGAAATAATATCCAGTAGTGAATATAAAGTCATGGTGCAGTGGAAAAAGAATAAATATTGTGTCTGACTCCCATGAGCTTGGGGGACTGCATCCATACATTTCTGCAATGACTCAAATAATTTATTAATAAAGTCATCTGGAATGGCAAAGAAAGCGCTCTTGCAGGACTCCCAGAGTTCATCAAGATTCTTTGGATTCATCTTCAATGCCTCCTCCTTCACCTTACCCCAAACATGCTCATTAATGTTCATGTGTGGTGACTGGGCTGGCCAATCCTGCACCTTGACCTTTAGGAGCTTTGATGTGGAGGCTGAAGTATGAGAAGGAGCGCTATCTGCTGAAGAATTGACCCTCTCCTGTAGTTTGTAATGTAATGGGCAGCACAAATGTCTTGATACCTCAGGCTGTTGATGTTGCCATCCACTCTGCAGATCTCTCACACACCCCATACTAAATGTAACCCTAAACCATAATTTTTCTTTCACCAAACTTGACTGATTTCTGTGAGAATCTTGGGTCCATGCGGGTTCTAATAGGTCTTCTGCAGTATTTCTGATGATTGGGATGCAGTTCAACAGATAATTCTACTTTCTGCCACTTTTCCAAATGATCAACTAGAAGTCAAGCGATTATTTGTTGCTCTTACAACTGGGATCAACAACACACACACACACACACACACACACACACACACACACACACACACACACACACACACACACACACATATATATATATGTATATATATATATATATATATATATATATATATATATATATATATATATATATATATATATATATGTGTGTAATTTGTAAGTTATAATTAGGGTATTTGCTGTACTGCTTTTGTTTATTTACAGTAATTATTTTATTTTATTCAGGATTTATGATGATTTATATCTAAAACAAAAATGAGATTTTTTTTGGGATGCATTTCAGTAATAAGAATTTAGAAGTAAAATATACTTAATTATTTTAAAAATGGTGCTACTAAAACAATCATATTTGCTTTGTTCTTATCTTTATGTTAACTCTCATTACTTTTTTTTTATTGATATCAATTTTGGCATCAATTGCAATTGGGTTAAATGTAGCTGAATGTACTTTGTCTGTTTGGAAACTCACCTGTCCATTCGCACCAGTTCGTGTGCACCTGGTAAAAACAGGAAGAGGAAATGGTTCATAGTGAGAAAGGAAATGCAGTCTCTTTAAAAGAATGAGTGCAGCTACTGTACTCCCATTCTGCAGGCTGTGTAGCACACTCGCAAACACAATATAGGTCAGCGTAAATGTGTGAGCAGTGCATGACTAACTGTGTGTGTGTGTCTGTGTGTGTACTCACGTCTGTGTCGCTCTACTGTTTGTCTCTGTCTGTAAACCAGCATCAGAATTAGCGGGAGGCACAGAACAAAAGCAACACAGGCTGCGATAGCCAGACCTTCAGCCACAGAGTCTGAAAGACAATCACAAAGACATTACTGGTGGAAAAGAGACATGAAATTGTCTATCAGCCTAAAATGACACTTAGGGGACAATTACATGACATTGTTTTAACTAAAAACTGATGGATTTAAAGGGGTGGTCCACCACAATATCCTATTGTAAACTTTAGGTGATGTGTAATGTAGCTGTGTGAACATAAACAACATCTCAATGTAATATGCTCAAAGTTCAGTGCAAAGGGAGACATTGGCTTTTACAGAGTTAACTTAGCAAAACCTACCGTAAACGAATTTGGGGACTACAAAAAAAATACATCTAGGCTAGTGAGATCACAAGCGTTTAAGGTTACACGCATTCTCCATGAGCATACACCCTGCGCTCCATGCGCATTCCAAAGAACATGACACAAAGAGAGAAGTGCTTACAGTTTATTTTAATTATGTTCCAGAGAATTATAAAAATATATAGCTAGCATTTGACAAAGGACAGCTTCCAAAATCTCTCCCAGTTCAGTGCTGGATTTGGCTAAAATCTCCATAATACCATAATAGAAGAAGCTGTGGATTGTGAACCACAACCTGTAAGTATTTTTATTTGTTAAAATTTATCAATTTCATGCACAGTTTCTAGCGTTAAAGTTACTGTTGTAGGAAGGACGTAAACAAGGATGTAAACAACAAGAAATACTGTTTGGCACCGCTAACAATTTAGCTTCAAATTCATATTTATCAGTCAAACCGCTGTAAACACCCACAATCTTCACCAGCGCTGCAGTGTCTCTCTCTGCGGATGCTTTCAG
Organism: Danio aesculapii; assembly: GCF_903798145.1. NCBI lineage: Eukaryota > Metazoa > Chordata > Actinopteri > Cypriniformes > Danionidae > Danio > Danio aesculapii. The sequence goes on along the minus strand of NC_079447.1, from coordinate 9,998,603 downwards.
TGTATCTCTATGTGGCCGTACGTTCAACATCTCAAATAAAGAACTCACAAAAGATATGAGAACGTTTCATATTACACATGCTTATTCCGAATATATATGTGAAAGACACTTGTCAGATTTTATTTTAGAGAGCAGGCGTGAGGCTCAGCTTTGTGCTCTCATTTTCTGTCCGATTCAGCTACTGTTTACACAGCGCAAAAGAACGTGCTTGTAGGGGCGTGACATGGTGACTTGAAGGCAATCTGCGAATCACAGCACATTATGTTAGCTGACCAATCAGAGCCTCTTGAGGGCGCGCCTTTCGAAGGAACTAGAAAATATTACTGTCGTTTTCATGTTAGCTGAGTAGCTGTATATAAGCTTGTAATATTTTCAAAGTATGATATATGAAAAAATAACGTGATTTTTTACAAATGAAGCATGAGCACACATTGCTTTGCATCTTATAAACACAACTAAACCTTAAAGTACACTCTGGACCACCCCTTTAAATACCTTTTCAGTCATTTTCAGTCAATCAGTCATTTCCATTAATTGTCTAAAAAGACAATGAAAACAGTGGAAACATGTTCAGTTTGTAGACATGAAGGTACTTGAAAAGCTAAATAACTATTACAGACTACAGGACTAGCACTTTAGGATGTTCTTTGCGGATCAGCAGAATCTTCTAGTACGTTATTATTGTGTAAACATTCTGGTAAAGTCAGTCTAAAACAATGCATCAATTATGTTGCATTAGATGGCAAATTATACACACACACATACATCAGATATACAGTTGAAGTCAGAATTGTTAACCCCCCTGTTTATTTTTTCCCCAATTTTTAAAGATTTTTTTTCTACAGATTTCTGCACACAATAGTCTTAATAACTCATCTCTAATAACTGAATTATTTTATCTTTGCCATGATGACAGTACAGAATATTTTACTAGATATTTTTCAAGATACTAGTATTCAGCTTAAAGTGACATTTAAAGGCTTAACTAGGTTAATTAGGTTAACTAGGCAGGTTAGGGTAATTAGGCAAGTTATTGTATAACGATGGTTTGCTCTGTAGACTGTCGAAAGCAAATATAGCTTAAAGGGGCTAATAATATTGACCTTAAAATGGTGTTTAAAAAATTAAAAACTGCTTTTATTCTAGCCGAAATAAAACAAATAAGACTTTCTTCAGAAGAAAAACTATTATCAGACATACTGTGAAAATTTCCTTGCTCTGTTAAACATAATTTGGGAAATATTTAAAAAAAAAAATAAAAAATTCAAAGGAGGGCTAATAATTCTGACTTTAACTTCAATCTTTAATCCAGAGCATTTTATTTCATTTCAGTTTGTGTGTGTTTTAGAAAATTCAGAGTAAATTCACTAAACAGTCGACCCCATTTGTGTGCAGTATTTCAATAAAAAAAATGTCAAATACAGTTCTTGTAGGTACTAAATGCACTTCAATAACATTTGGGTATTTCAAAAATTCAATTCAATTATTCTGCTCCGGTTTCCCACCACAAGTCCAAAGACATGCGTTACAGGTGTATTGGGTAAGCTAAATTGTCTGTAGTGTATGTGAGTGCATGGGTGTTTCCCAGTGATGGGTTGCATTAATAAAGGGACTAAGCCAAAAAGAAAATGAATGAATGAATGAAAAAAATCATTCTTGTTAAAGGTATAGTTCTCCTAAAAATGCTCACACATTTACTCACACTCAAGTAGTTCCAAACCAGTATCATTTTCTTTTTATACAGACCAAAGAAGATATTTTGAAGAATGTTGGTGCCAGTTGCCATTGACTTTCATAATAGGAAAAACTGTTGTGTAAATCAATAATTACCAGTTTCCAACATTCATTAAATCATGTTTTAAGCTTAACAGAAGATCCAAAGACATTTTGGTGAGTAATTAAGACTGAATTTTATTGACCATTGAGCGACCTTTCCCTTTAACACAAACATATCTATAACTAGGAGGAACTCATTATACATCCGTCTCAATGTCAAACCTATTTGTGAACTTCTGGGGAACTTTAGTTGAGCAAAGAATAAAGTTTAGTTCTGAAAATAGCTGTAGAATGATTTGTTTGTAGAGCTTGGCTCCGTAGAATTTGTGTGTGTGTGTTTGTGTGGGACGTGCGTACAAATACTCTTTAGCACCTTTTAATCATCTGTCTGGTGTTAAACTTACCATCTGAAGCAGTGTGAGAATATTCCAAACATTTCAGACTCCCATTATAAGCATTTGCGGGTACTGTGGAAACACGTAACATTAAGATCATGCATGTACAGATACATGAATGTCATATCTGAACTCTCTGACTTGCTTACTTGGCACCACAGTGAGGTACATGAAGTCATGGGCGTCCTGCTCCTTGTGCTTGCCATGGAGGTCCAGAAGCCAGCAGCAGTATTTGCCCTGGTCCGCATGCCTGACATTCTTTAATGAGACTGAGAAGACCTTGTCTCCACTGGAGTATTCCACTCCCAGAGAGCGGTTGGTGTGATTGGCCTTGCGCGGATGTGCTCCCTTCTGGCAGTGGTCTTGTGAGCGAGGTGTGTAGAGCCAGGTAGTCCAGAACGTGTCCTGCGGGTAAGCCTTGGACCCGGACGGAACACACTTCAGAATGACATCTGCACCTTCGGGACACTCGTAGGTCCGATGGGGCACAGAGACTCTGAGAGAGTGATGATCACCACTCGCTGGTGAAAAAAAAAGAGAGAATTTTAGATGTAAATAAAACACTTCAAAGATGATTTGTGTAAAGTTTCATTCTTTTGGAATACTAAAATCTCCATCTCTTAAAACGTAACATGTTAAATGTATAGATTAAAAATTTGACCAACATTTTGAATTTGACCTTTAATTTGAATTTCAATGCCCATCCATCCATCTATCTTCCTTCCACTGCTTGCTCAAACTACTTATTTTACAACACAATTCTTGACTTTTTTGGGGGGACAACTTAATTGTTTTATGTTCAATCCACTTACATTTTTAAAAACAATTAAGTTATGATGGAATTATGTTGAACCCAGCATTTTTTCTATCCATCCATCTATCTATCCTATTCCTCTATCAAATTGCTTATCATTCCTTATTCCATCCATCTGTCCTATTTCTCTATCCAATTGCTTATCATTCCATCCATCCATTCATCCATCCATCCATCCATCCATCCTTTTCCTCTATCCAATTGCTTATCATTCCATAATCCATCCATCCACCCATTCATCCTATTCATCTATCCAATTGCTTATCATTCCATCCATCCATCCATCCTATTCCTTTATCCAATTGTTTATTATTCCACCATCAATCCATCGATCCATCCATCAATCTATCCATCCTATTCCTCTATCCAATTGCTTATCATACCATCATCCATCCATCTATCCATCCTATTCCTCTATTCAATTGCTTATCCATTCATCCATCGATCCATCCATTCATCCATCCATTCAATTCCTTTATCCAAATGCTTATCATTTCATCATCCATCCATCCATCCATACTATTCCTCTACCCTATTGCTTATCATTCCATCACCCATCCATCTATCCATCCATCATATTCTTCTATCGGATTGCTTTTTATTCTGTCATCCATCCATCCATCCATCCTATTCCTCTATCCAATTGCTTATCTTTTTATCACCCATCCATCCCTGCATCCACCAATCCTATTCCTCTATTCAATTGCTTATCATTCCATCCATCCTATTCCTCTATCCAATTCCTTATCTTTCCATCACCCATCCATCCCTGCATCCACCAATCCTATTCCTCTATCCAATTGCTTATCATTCTACCATCCATCCATCCATCCATCCATCCTATTCCTCTATCCAATTGCTTATCATTCCATCACTCATCCATCTTTCCATCAATCCTATTGCTTTATCCAATTGCTTTTCATTCTATGTATCATCCATCCATCCATCCATCCTATTTCTCTATCCAATTGCTTATCATTCCATCAACCATCCATCCATCCATCCATCCTATTCCTCTATCCAATTGCTTATCATTCTACCATCCATCCATCCCTCCATCCAATTGCTTATCCATCCATCTATCCATCAGTTCATCCATCCATCAATTCATCCATCAATTCATCCATCCATCCATCCATCAACATACAGCCATCGACATACAGCCATGTCCATATTTGACAAAGTGAACTTCTTGAACCCTCGAGCTGCTCATTTCCTTATAGAGTGTGTTCTTTTGTCAATGTGTGAAGTTCAGTCAGCTAACCACATGTGCACCTCTGCACAGCTATCAGAGGTTGTTTACTACAGTTCTGTGTTTGTGGCAAGGCTTTAGCTGGCTTGAATCTTTATCTTAACAATGTCACATTTATCTTAAAGAAGTCTGTCTAAATTGAAGCCACAGTTTATAAGTGTATAATTAAAACATAATGTGTTAGATATTTAATTTTTAGAGCATTTTTGTAATAAAACAACATTTTCAGACATGTTAATATACAGTTTTAGGCCACACTATACCGGTGTTTTTGGTATTTGGTGGAATAACCCAGATTTTTATTTACAACAGATGAAAACACTTGTCTGATATATATTTTGACAAAATGTAGTGTTGTAGGAGAGAAAAAAAAATCACCGGCTGCTATTGTTTCTTATTCATGAATGTGTTTGTATGTGCACACATTCATTCGAGTCTTATTATGAGTTTGTGTGAGTATTTGGAAAAGGGTGGCACACCGAGTGCATTGTTTCCTATCCTGTAATAGACAAAACAGACCTACACCCCTAATCACACACAAACACTATGAGCCAGAGCTGCATGCTGTTCTGCAAAACAAATGAAATGGGAAAAACCCAGATTTCTCATGAATGGATACATATTTCCTATATTTATGAATGATGGACCCAAATATTGACTGCTTGAATGCACGACTGCTTGTCAGGCTATGCCACCCACTACTTATCACTTTAAAAGTGTATGTGCGTATCTTCCCTTAATGTGTGACATTTTTAAGATGAGTGACTTAAATGTGTATGTACTGTGCTTGCATTAAATGTGTGTGACAGGAAGAGCAATAGGAAACGGCGTCTGTGTGATAAAGTGCAGCTCAGGGCGGTGTGTCCATTCCTGTCTCTCATAGACAATACAGTTCAAACCCCTCCTGCTCTATTATTCCCTATAAACCTCATCCGTCCTCATGGTCCCAATCAGTGCTTATAATTATCCGGTCCAAGGCTCCATTTCCCACCCCGTGAAATCCTGTGCTGGGATTTTTGCCCCAGGAGCTGCCTGACGACGGATCTGCATGTCTTTGTTATGACTGGATGATATATATATATATATATATATATATATATATATATATATATATATATATATATATATATATATATATATATATATACATAAATCAAAACAACATAAGCTTAGTCCAAATTGATTGCTGAATGATTTGAAAGTGTCAATGTAACATAACTTGGATAAAGTCCAAAGCATTCGCAGACTCAAAGCTGAGCGAAATTATAATGAAATACTCTTTGCCTGGGGGTTTCTGTCTGAACATGTGTTTATCTGTGTGTTTTTGTTACCTCAAACATGGACAACAGATATATTTGCACTCAAAGATTTAAACTAAAAATGAAAACTTTTGTTTTGGTGGGCTGAATATATTTACTTTTAAAAGTCAGCATAATCTTATAATTGTGTAAGTGCTGACATCATGCACAGCACAACTAAAACAACAATCTGTGGATTACAGTGCTGTGTTTTTCAGATTATTGTGATGGAGATTGGTTTGACGGTATTATTATCTGTAGAAACTCTTTTTGAGATAAATTGCCACATGACTTGTTCATATTACAAAGAAATGACTCCAAAGGTAAACGAAAAAGCTGTGGTGAATCTTAAAACAATACTTTGAACGACATTTGAGGGCTTTGATAGACTAATATTAATTACCAGTCATTCAGAACACTCAGAAATAAAGGTACAACTGGGAATGGTGTCTTTTAAAAATGTAGTTTTGTACTTTTATGTTAACGTGTATACTTTAGAGGCTAATATATACCTTTAAAGTACAGTACCAGTATAAGTGTACTTTTTTTGTACCTTCTCTTATCTGTTGTGTTATATGACAATGAAACATTATTCATTCATTAATTAGTCTTCAGCTTAGTCTCTTTATTCATCAAGGGTCGCCACAGCGGAAAGAACCACCAATTTATCCTTATGTTTTACACAGCGAATGCCCCTCCAGCTGCAACCCAGTACTGGGAAACATCCATATAGATTCATTCACACACATACACTACAGCCAATTTAGTTTATTCAATTCAGCTCTAGCGCATGTCTTTGGCCTGTGGGGGAAACCGGAGCACCCGAAGGAAACCCACACGAACACAGGGAGAACATGCAAACTCCACACAGAAATGCCAACTGACCCAGCTGGGACTCGAACTAGTGACCTTCATGCTGTGAGGCGACAGTGCTAACCACTGAGCCACCGTGTTGCCCTATTTAAACATTATTTCACTCATTATTTGACAGTTATTTACACAAAATTCATTTAAAATAAAGTACATGCTTTACACTGTAAAAATTCTGTGTTGTCATAACCCAACATTGGGTCAAATATGGACAAACCCACCTCCCCAAAAAAGAGCAATTTTAAATTAATTTGTCCATATTTAATTTGACCTAACTTTCGGCTATAACAACCCAGCAATTCTAGAGCATACTTGCATTTAATATGCTATTTAGTGGTTTTCTCAATTTATTATCCTTATCATATTAGGCAATAATACAAGTTCAGAAAAACACAAGTGATAACATGCATTTTACATTTACACTCTTTAAATAAAGGTAGAACCCCTTTACAGCCCCTTCTACACATGTTATGATCTCATTTCTCACTATGGTTGTTTGTGTAAGAGGCTCATTAAGAAGTGCTAATGAAAGCCATAGGGGTCCGAGAACCCCCTCCCATACAAAGATTGCATGACTGTGAGGGACTGTCCCGTTTCAACTGAAACCGCTTACTAATCAGTATCTGCCCACAAAAACAGAAGTTCCCTCAACCATATGCAATAAACATTTAGCAACAGACTACAGAAGAAAATCTAATTCAGTTTTGTGGCATTGTGCATATAATATGCAGATCATGAAAAAAAAGTGTACAGAGTTCTCAGTAATGGCGGCTGTTGCTTCATCCTTCCTCGATGTTATTTTTCTCTTAGTTTTCACTTAATCAGCTTCTAGTTCTGACTGAGGGGATGTTGTGTAGCCTCTCATGGGGACTTGCAAACCCAGGGGGTCTGGAATGTAAATCCCCATGCAATATCCACAGACTTCCAGTCTTCCTTCATCCCATCTTTCTGTCTCTCTCTGTTAGATACTAGGCCTGAGAAATCAGTATGTTAAGATGTAACCTTTTTTTTCTTATAAAATCACACCTCCGCACTTTGATAAGGAAGTAGGTCTGGCATCAGATCGATACCCCCTGCTATGACAAACTGATCCGACGGATATGCTACTTCACTTTAATAGTTTTTCCTGTAAACAAGTCTCAAACACACTGACACTTCCTGAAGACCCACATCTACAACATCTAATATCGACTGCCTTTAAACCAACTCTGGAAACAATCAATACTAGCTAAATGATGAACCAGCCGTTATAATATACATTTAAAACAACTTACAGGTGTTACGAATATATGATGTAAAAAATGCAGGGTTCCGCACAATTCATTCATGTTGTCCCAACACACATAGATTAAGTTAACAACTTTAAGTGGATTGAAAATAAAAAATTAAGTTGTGCCAAAAAAAATCCAAGAATTGTGTTGATTCAGCTCATTTTAAATAAGCAGCAAATATATTTGTTTAGTGTAGATATTCTGTCTTAAAAGTGATTAGTTACTTAAAGCGAGTAAACCAATTGTCTTACAAGCAAGTTGACTTTACAAAATAATGTAAGTAAACCCATTGAAACTTAGAACTGTTAAGCTCACTTAATTTGTATAATTATGTAAATTGTACTCACTTTTTAAAAAAAAATAAACTTATCACTTTTTTCCCCAATATACCTTTATCAAATTAGTTTTTTCTAGCTTTTCTGTATCTAGCAGAATGACATACAGTAAAATAAATCTGCTTTTCCAGACTTCAGTGTGTCTTCTAAATTCAATACAGGCTATAATTATAAATTTTATAAACTTAATGAAGCACTAAATATGTAATATTGTAGTAATTACAGTAATTATTTGAAAACAAATGTACTAAAATAGCCTGACACTGTAAAAAAGGGATTGGATAACTTTTAAAAAGTGAGTTCAATTAGCATAAATATAAAAACGAAGTCAACTTAACAGTTGCAAGTTACAATGGGTTTACTTAAACTGTCTCTGTGAAGTCAACGTGTTGCTTTTAAGGCAATTGTTTTACTCGCTATAAGTAACTAATCACTTTTTACAGTGTAACATGTTTTCAATCGATGGTTATAAAAAGTCATGACTTCTGACAGAAGTCAAAGTTTAAAATGTGCCTTATGATTAGGTGCGCTATGTTTTTCAACTTTTTTGAACTCTTCATCATCTTCTAAATTCGGGTCAAGATATCAACATCGTCGTGCAAATACTTAAAGGTTGGTTTTGAGTGAATATTAAAGTAGGAAATCTACTAGTGGCCAAGTTTAGATAATGAATATTAATCAGGCACCGTCGACATGCAGCGTTCAATCTACTGAATAATAAACAAGCAGAGTCGAGGATTCGTTAGCTGTCGAACGCCCACATACTACAGCCTACAATGCAACCAATCAGCTAAGTTTTCAAATTAAATCGCACTTTATGTGATTAATATTTATGATCCTAACAAAAACACGTCAAATTCACTTGTAGATTTAACGGACGAGGCGGTTTAAACGCAGAGACGGGACATAGCTAGCCTACCAAAACTCTTCTTGTCATCGTGACTGTCATAATCTATTTGAACCTGACTAAAAGACAGCAGAAATTAAACGCAGCGACTGAAGGAAATGTCAGTGAATAAGAGTGTTGTAAGATAAATCTGTAATATGTATCTGATGACGGTCTTTTTTGTAGAAGTTAATAGCTGGTTGTAAAACAAGTTGATGCACGCACGATTAGCCTTGAGGACTTGTTTACATGTAGATAAATAGTACGGGGGAATGTAAAGAACGAGGAGCTTATTAAAACGCAAATGTCTAAAACTCGACGCAACAGCCAGATGCGTCACTTTCATGCTTATACACGCAGACAGAGCAGCTATTAAAAAACAAACGCGTCTAGTCCATTAATAAAGTTCACAGCAGATTTACCTTGAATCGCAGTAAACACATGAAAGCAGAGCAACACAGCCCGAAATACATCCATCAGTCCTGATCTCCTATCACGTCCACAAAACTCTTGAAATATCTTCGGTTTACGTCCAAAGTCCTCTACAGTTTAAGACATAAATCTTATACAGTCTTCCTCTTTTTCTCGTCAGTTGTGAACTGCTCTTACTGTAAGTTACTGCTCTGAATCATTTCACAAGTGACCCACAAAACAAGCAGCTCTAGTTTAGTCTCTCTCTGTCTCTCCTCCCTTTAAAGCACTCCTCCCACTGAAGACTACAACTTCATGTATAGCTTTTCCCTTTAATAATGTCATTTGCTGATTTTTAAATTGACAAACGTCCATTGAAATTATCTATATTTTACAAACAAGCTTTATTGGCCTTTAATTATTTTCCCCCTAACAAGTATATTATTTGCAATAATAGATGTATTCAATGTAAAAATAAATCTTCCAAAATTGGTATGAAAATGAGACTGTATTAGTTATTGTATAATTTATTATCTTACTGTAAATTTTTAGATAAATTTGGTTTTCCAGTTACTCCAAAGGAGTATGCTATTGTATTTGATGCCATATCTCAACAGCTTCTTCGTTTTATAAGACAGTATGGAACTGAATCTTTGGAAGGAAATATGTTAAAAGAAAACCTTTTTTTTTTTTTTTTAGGAAATATTGATATTATCAAACAAAGTTATACTAATACAGGTGATACAGTTACATATAATAATTCAAAATAGACCAATGTATTAATAATTATAAATTTGAAAACAAGCTTGGCGTTCTTATGAAATATCTTGTATAAATAACAAAGTAAAAGAAGTAAAATTTATCATTGTAGTGTAGATATCCAGCTAAAGAGGTTTTGGAGAGATTTAATTTGGATATTGATTATTCCTGCGATGTTTGTTGCATGAAAAAGGAATCTATTGTCCATATTTTGTGTGAATGTACTGTATATTTTCTGGGTGGATGTGGAAAATTTTCTTAGAAGGAAAAAAAATATTGTATTTAAGTTGCAAAATTTTGATGCCACAAATTTACATTCCTAGTATAACAGTTTATTATTTTCAGAAAGTTTTATATACATAAAAAATGGACTGGATCAAAGCCAAATTTGGTTCATTTTCTTCAAGAGACTAAGAATTACTGCACAAGTGAATAAAAAAGCAAAGAAGACTTGTGATATTCTTAATGAATATAAGACTTTTTAATTACTAAATGTTTTTTATGTACACTCTGGTATATTGTTTGTATATTACTGTATAATTCTGTATTTGTTGTTAATAAAAATAATAATAATAAAAAAATTATGTCATTTGCTCATGCAGAAGAGCTATTAATGAGTTAGTTTAGTGAGTCATCTTTGTTAGTAGTGTTTTATTATTTAACTTTGTCCAATATTTCTTTCAAACTAGTTCTGATTAAATGTTTTTGGTAATGTGTAGCGAAATAATTATTAAATATTTTAATATTATTAATTAATCCATTAATTAATTAAAGTGGTGCATTGAAGTAAATCGGGATGTCTCGATTAGATTTTTTTGCCTCCGAGTCCAAGTCATTTGATTTTGAGTATTTACCGATACCAAAACCCGATGCGATACTTCTATAATACATAAAAAAAAAGAATAAAGAAGAGCAAAGAAAAGGATTCAGGATGTTCCTTATTTTAACATTCCGCAACTCTGTTAACAAACCAGTCAAAACAATCAAGTAATAAATAACATTATTTCTTCAGTTTTAGACTTTAGTGCAACAGTAAATATAAAAAAAAATCTAATATAAAAACAAATCGCATCTCTGCTTAAAATACCCGGCAGGCAATCCCAAGATTACATATCTCACAGTTTGCTATGGCACTAGTCATCAACTTTATAATACCTCCAGACCGCAGACATATTCCCGCTTTCCACTTCAAGCTGCTTCCGTGTTTTACTTTGCCAGCATTTAACCAATAGCGTCTCTGCAACAAAGTGATGTCATACTGCACATGTTGCCCTTTCTGTGTGAAGCCAAGAAAGAGGTCTAACTCTGTGCCACCACATAACTATAGATGTGCTATAAAATAATGAGAATATATGAGTCATGATCGGGAGGTAACGTCCGATTCCAGTGAAGTCTGAAACCTCGTGATCGAACCCTATTTCAGATCACGTGATCAGATCTGGACATTAGTAGTAAACACTCATCTTTATGTATCTATGGAAATTTATTACTTCTGCAGAGCAATTTCTAATAATTTTCTAAATATTTTTAACACTATTTTTTTGAAAATGGTTTACTTGTGGTATATAGAGAACACTTTGTTTAAAATACCACACTGTTTTTTTATTAATTAATTACTTTTATTCATTTATTTAAATTCTTTCTCGCATGCTTTTAAAATGCAGACAAAGATCAGTTTCATTCACACTTCAGACGACTAGAGTTTTGCACCGTGTCCCTTTTCAGATTCACAGTTTTATCATTCTGGTCATAGTTCATCAGGTTCAGCATTTGTGAACTGAACACTAGAGAGATTTTGGTTGGGAGTTGTCGTAACAGTTTTCATCTGATACCCACTGATAGCATCAATCGCCAGTGGAAAGGCACCTCCTGCCTTCACACATGCAAGCTATCAGGTTATGCAAATTTAAACTTGCTGTTCCTGTCTACTATGATACCACAATGTAAAGGTCCACATTTCAGGAAAAACATGCAAATACTGTCATTCAAAGACAAACATAAACATTGTCCTGCTCTTTAGAAATACTGCACTGTCACAGTTGCAGATTATGCAGCATACACAATTGTTTGAAATTAGTAGTAATAGTAATTTAAAAGGAGACATATACAGTAAGTGCTGTCCAATAATTGTCTTAAGTATTTAAAATTTTACACTTTGCTTAAAATATGCACTAAAATATTAGCAATAAATGAGGATGCTTGAGTTTTGTTTTGTTTTATTCCTTATAACAATTTGCGGTGATCTACAGATGAAATTATTATTAGAATTATTAGTGATGTTTAACAGAGCAAGCCAAGAAAATTTTCACAGTATGTCTGATAATATTTTTTCTTCTGGAGAAAGTCTTATTTGCTTTATTTCAGCTAGAATAAAAGCAGTTTTTAATTTTTAAAAGCCATTTTAAGGTCAAAATTATTAGCCTCTTTAAGCTATATATTTTTTGATAGTCTACAGAACAAACCATAATTATACAATGACTTGCCTAATAACCCTAACCTGCCTAGTTAACCCAATTATCCTAGTTAAGCCTTTAAATGTCACTTTAAGTTGTATAGAAGTGTCTTGAAAAATATCTAGTCAAATATTATTTACTGTCATCATGGCAAAGATAAAATAAATCAGTTATTAGAAATGAGTTATTAAAACTATTATGATTAGAAATGTGTTGAAAAAAAATATTTTGCCGTTACACAAAAATTGGGGGAAAAAATAAACAGGGGGCTAATAATTCTGACTTCAACTGTATGTAGGTGACGCCAGATTATATATTTTTTAGAATTTCTGACCTCAAGACTCCAGCTTTGATTCTTGGAGATTTTTTTTGCTACTCAAACCTCCTCCTAAAAGTGTGGAAACTATTTTAACTAAATATTTAGTCAGAAACGTGGCTAATTCGTACAAAATTATTAGATTTTTCACCGTTTTTTTTTTTTTTTTTTTTTTTTTTTTTTTTACAGAGTTTTCCCCTATTTTTATTAAATGTCCAACATATCCAACAAGTCACAGAGAAAACAAATATTATTTATAATGCCATATAAAATAATATTAAGTGTCCAACAGTGAAGATAAATTGTTATCAAGGTATTTCTCCATCATGAGTTGTTTTTCTTATTTTTTGTTATGTCCAACAATAGAATGTATTTAAGGTACAGTTCAGTTAAAATGAAAAAAAAAGAAAACTGAAAGAATTGATAAAGTTAGTGACCCCTTAAATTTTCTTAAACATCAGAACTCGTTAATATATAAAATTTAAAAAATGTTTTATAAAAAAAAAAAAAAAGGCTTTTTTACTGCTTATTTGTCAACTATATACACAGCCTGACAAAAATATTGTCGCCCATTCAAGTTTTAAGAACAACAAATTATAACTTGACTTCTGGTTAATAATTTGGTGTCAGAAGTGGCTTATATGAAGGAAAAAGGCCTCTAGATTACACTTATTTTACCAAAATAAAATATGATCATGCCTTGATTTTTAATGATTTAATTAGGACAGTAAGGTCTGACTTTGCTTAGACAAAAGTCTTGTCACTTAACAGAAATAATGTCCAGTATAGAATATAAAGTCATGGTGCAGTGGAAAAAGAATGAATATTGTGTCTGACTCCCATGAGCTTGGAGGACTGCATCCATACATCTCTGAATGACTCTAATAATTTATTAATAAAGTCATCTGGAATGGCAAAGAAAGCATTCTTGCAGGACTCCCAGAGTTCATCAAGATTCTTTGGATTCCTTCATCTTACCCTAAACACGCTCAATAATGTTCATGTCTGGTGACTGGGTGGGCTAATCCTGGAGTACCTTAACCTTCATTGATTTCAGGAACTTTGATGTGGAAGCTGAAGTGTGAGATGGAGCGCTATCCTGCTGAAGAATTAGCCCTCTCCTGTGGTTTGTGATGTAATGGGCAGCACAAATGTCTTGATACCTCAGGCTGTTGATGTTGCCATCCACTCTGCAGATCTCTCACACACCCCCATGCTGAATAAAACCCCAAACCATGATTTTTCCTTCATAAAACTTGACTGATTTCTATGAGAATTTTGGGTCCATGTGGGTGCTAATAGGTCTTCTGCAGTGTTTTTGATGATTGGTATGCAGTTCAATTAATCAGAAAAATCTCCTTACTGCCACTTTTCCAAATGTTCATCTAGAAGTCAAGTTATTATTTGTTGCTCTTACAACTGGGATCAACGACAAGACTTTTGTCAGGTAGTGTACATATGCTATAACAAGTTGCACAATGTTTTCCCAAAATATGGAGTGTTTATAAGAAAGTGTCTGGTGCATATGAACAGGAAAGTGTGTTTCCTACAAGTGGTTTGTCAAGCCCACTCACCAGCATTCCTAAGGGTTAAAAATTAGTGGAGGACACTTAATATATTTGTCCTTTTAGATTTTTCTACTTATTAAAAGTATTTTTAAAGTATTGCTGCTTGTGATCTACTTCCACAGACATCCACCACAGTTTGGGTGCGTATAATTGATGAAAATGATAACGCACCGGAGTTTCCGGAGGAAGAGTACGTGACGGAGCTCAGAGAGGGACCAAACACTGTAGGAGCCATAATCGCCACGGTAACTGCCATCGACCCGGATGAAGGACTCAATGGAACCATCCGTTATGCCATCTCTAAGGGCAACCTGGCACAGACCTTTCAGATCAATACCGTAACGGTGAGGATGACACAACAATCCAGAGCTGTATTGTTGGAGACATTGTTTGCTTGTGTACATAAATCAGCCAAATAATTATGTTTTAAAGTACTTGATTTACTTTTACTTTTTTTTTTACCCAAACAGGCGTTTTTTTTTCTTTATTTAAAATGTTAAAACATTACACAGATAATGAATTTACATAACTACTTTCATTCAGACATACAAAATTTGCACATTTCACAGATAACAAATTTGCATAATAGCCCAGTGAAACCTCACCTTTGATATCCATTTGAAAAGTGAGTTTGAAAATGCCATAATAAATGTAAACAATACTAACAAATACTAAAATAAAGGCTGATATTGACCAAAAATACTACATGTACTGACATATGCATACTACATAGAGTGTATGAATTATTAGCCCCCTTTGATTTTTTTTTTTATTTTTTTTTTTATATTTCCCAAATAATGTTTAACAGAGCAAGGAAATTTTCACAGTATGTCTGATAATATTTTTTCTTCTGGAAAATTTTTTATTTGTTTTATTTTGACTAGAATAAAAGCAGTTTTTAATTTTTTAAAGCCATTTTAAGGTCAATATTATTAACCCCTTTAAACTATATGTTTTTTTTGATAGTCTACAGAACAAACCATCATTATACAATAACTTGCCTAAATACCCTAACCTGCCTAGTTAACCTAATTATCCTAGTTAAGCCATTAAATGTCACTTTAAGCTGTATAGAAGTGTCTTGATAAATATCTAGTCAAATATTATTTACTGTCATCATGGCAAAGATGAAATAAATCAGTTATTAGAGATGAGTTATTAAAACTATTATGTTTGGAAATGTGTTGAAAAAAAATCTTCTGTCCGTTAAACAGAAATTGGGGGAAAAAATAAACAGGGGGGCTAATAATTCTGACTTCAACTGTACATACTCCATCCTGGAGTGGACATTCATCCAAAAAATCCACTCCTTCATCTGTGTGTTGATTGTGTGTGTTTGTGTGTTCACAGGGTCAGATCGTGGTCGTTAGTGCGCTGGATTACGAGATCAGTAATGGTCACTATGTGCTGACGGTCACAGCCACAGATCAGTGTCCGATACCTCTGCTCAGACTGACCTCCAGCACCACAGTGAGTTCATATTCACACATTCATGTTTAATAGTATTTCACTTTTCACAATAATTATCATTTCAAAGCAGCTTTACAAAAGGTGGTGCACATTATTGCATTACAATTTAATTCAGAGAAGTAAAGGTTATTAGTTACCATAACTTTGTTAGTTATAAATAATGTTATCTAGTAACTACTAGCTTTTAACAGTTAAAGTTATTATAAATAAACATAGTTAACCTGCAGTTACAGCGGGGAAAATAAGTATCGAATACGTCACGTTTTTTCCTGGGAGTAATGTTTCTAAAGGAGCTGTTGACATGTACATTCAATACAAACATAAAAATAAAACAAAACAAAAAAATCTGAAACATTAGTTATGTGTAATAACGATGGAATGACACAAGGAGAAAGTGCCGAACGACTGAAACGTATTTAATACATAAATAAAGACTTTTTTGGTGATGGCAGCTTAAAGACGCCTCTCATATTAGAATGAAGTCACGTGAATTGCTCAGGTGTGAGTTTTTCACAGACTTTAATAGAGTGTAAAAAACCTTGATGGTTCTGTGGGTCTCTATCAAATCTGAGCTTTAATTTGTATTTTATATTGGATTTAAGTCAGGTGATTGGCTGGGCCATTCTACAGCTTGATTTTCTTTCTCTGAAAGCTTTTGAGAGTTTTGTTGGCTGTGTTTTGGATCATTGTCTTGCTGAAATGTCCACCCTGGTTTAACCTTCATCATCTTGATAATGT
The DNA here is from genome assembly GCF_903798145.1 of Danio aesculapii. Classification (NCBI taxonomy): domain Eukaryota; kingdom Metazoa; phylum Chordata; class Actinopteri; order Cypriniformes; family Danionidae; genus Danio; species Danio aesculapii. The sequence goes on along the minus strand of NC_079447.1, from coordinate 9,981,991 downwards.
AGATGTTGGACTGAAGCAGCTGATATTGATTTACAATAGCTACGATTACATCCACCTATTTTTTTTGTGCATTTTGGATATTCGCATTAAAAACTGGTTGATGGAAACGCCAAGATGTGCATCAATTTTGAAAATGTGCACAAAAAACGTATGAGCATAACCGAGTAGGTAAACTTTTATTCGATAAGAAAAGACGCGAATAAACTGCGATGAAAACACTTTTACTGTACAAATTCCAGTATGCGCATTAAAAAAAGCCAGGTAATTTTGTTATGACATCATGTGATGATAAAAATGTATGTGAATGGATAAACCAGCAGGCTGAGCACATTGTAAATCATCTGAAATGTTGTTTTGGTCATTCTAAAACGCCGTAACCATTTCAGTATTAGTGTTATTATATTATTAATGACTTCCAGAATCAAAAGTGTCTGTGCTCCGCATCTCACGCCTTCAAACGGCACCGTGCGTTCACTGCGTGTCAGGATTGCGTTCATTTATTAAATGAATAAAAGATTAACGCAGCTTCTCCTATCGCAGCAAATTTCATTTTTACTTTTGATATTTGGCGGCAGATTATCAGGAAGTGACGATTTTGCTCGCCTTGACTCGTTGGATGGAAACGTGCTTTATTCGCACATCTTTTATGCAATATTACAGTTTTGGGCTTAAAGCTAATTTGTATTTTTGGATGTAAACATAGTTAATGACGAAGGGCAGAGGATTGCTGAAGAACTACTGAAAGATTTCAGCTGCTGTCTGGGCTTTCACTGCCTTTCTACACCTCGCTTTCTTCATGTGTTCAATACTTTTTACACATTTCTGTTCATTTTATTACACATAACTTCACTTATAAACTAATTAGATTTGTTTTCTTTTCATATATGGATTTCTTTGGTTGTTACCAACATCTGGTCAAAATTTCAAGCCTTAGAAAGCTTTAGAAATATGTTTTCTGAGAAAAACGGTGACATGTTCAATACTTATTTCTCCCTCTGTTTATAGTATATAGATGATGTCTGTGTACATGTTTAAAGAAGTCCTTGTCGATAACATATCCACACACTGTCCTGTCCTTCAGGTCCTAGTGAATGTGATAGACGTCAACGATAACCCACCCATCTTCCTGAGGCCATTCGAGGGTCCGTTTGAGATCACAGAAGGTCAGCCGGGCCCTCGTGTCTGGACTGTCAAAGCTACAGATGCTGATTCGGGATCCAATGGAAAAGTGGAGTACAGCATCACCGCAGGGGACCTGAAAAGTGTGTGTCTGTGCTGGACAGCTCAGATTTATTCAGAAAAATGAATATTGTTGTTGTGGTTGTTTTCACAAAATGCAAAACTGATCTTCCTATCTCTCTTTATTTGATCTCTTTGCCAGATGAGTTTGTAATTTCCTCAGTCGAGGGAGAGTTGAGAGTGAGGAAAGACATTGAGCTTGACAGAGAAACGATTGCCTATTACAACATAACTATTACTGCCAAAGATTTGGGAACGCCTGCGCTCAATGCTACGGTATGCAAAGCACACCCACATCTCACTTCATAATTCACTACACACTAAATGATGAACTGATGGGTAAGTGCATACTTCTGAGTGTGCGGAAAGGCAGCATGCCAGCGTTGGGACACACAATTACTTCTTGATGACAGACACACAAATTGCAGTTGTGTTTAAGCTAAATTAATTACAGATCCATTGGTAATAAAATTAGTTTGATGCTTATGTTTTCAAACATACTGTATTTTTTTTTCGAGAGTCTACAGTATTATTCCAGCCAAGTTACATGTGCAATTTAAGTTGGAATTATCCCATGTCCCATAATTAATTTGATGTTTTTTTTTCTCTGTTAGGTGGTAGTGGGCATTCTGGTGTTGGATATCAATGATAATGACCCCATCCTGCTCAACTTACCGGCTAACACCAGCGTGAGTGAAGGAGCCCCGGTCCAAACCTTCATCATACAAGTACGAGCACAAGACTCAGACAGCGGCCGCAACGCTCTCCTCACATACAGCATCACTGCCGGAAACACCGATGGAGCATTTTACATTAATGAGACGGTAAGACAAATAGGATCAAAAGAAATATTCAAACGAATCATCAGTCCAAGGCACAGAAAAAAAGTGACTTCCTGACAAAAGTCTTGTTGTCGATCCCAGTTGTAAGAGCAATAAATAATAACTTGACTTCTAGTTGATCATTTGGAAAAGTGGCAGTAAGTAAATTTTTCCGATGAATTGAACTGCATCCCAATCATCACAAATACTGCAGAAGACCTATTGGAACCCACATGGACCCAAGATTCTCACAGATATCAGTCAAGATTGGTGAAGGAAAAATCATGGTTTGGGGTTTCATTCAGTATGGGGGTGTGCGAGAGATCTGCAGAGTGGATGGCAACATCAACAGTCTGAGGTAGTGATATTGATTCCTTAGCCTGAGGAAGTGATTTGAGTCATTGCAGAGATGTATGGATGCAGTCCTCCAAGCTCATTCCAATTCATTCTTTTTCCACTGCAGCATGACTTTATATTCTATACTGGACATTATTTCTGTTGAGTGACAAGACTTTTGTCTAAGCAAAGTCAGACCTTACTGTCCTAATTAAATAATGAAAAATCAAGGCATGATCATATTTTATTCTGGTAAGTGTAATCTAGAGGGCTTTGCCTTTCATATAAGCCACTTTTGATACCAATCGATCAACTACAAGTCAAGTTATCATTTTTTTCCCTAAAACTTGGATAGGCGACAAGGCTTTTGTCAGGTAGTGTATTTAAATAACTATAAACTTATTATAACAATTATAATACAATAATAATAATTTTCTTGGGATTTTTTTTTTTTCTCCCATATTGTTGAAATAGTTTTTTTTTTCATTTTTGCATTGCCTATTGCATTGACTATTGGAAATCACAATATATATTAAATATATATTTTCTTCCTCAATGCATTATTAATTGTTCATTTGATATTATTGTTCAAGTTATATGATTTTTTTTCACTGTGTAGACATTTTAACGTCATGTAGCATATTGATTATTTAAATGAACTCTAGATGCTCATGTACAGTTGAAGTCAAAATTTTTTGCCCTCCTGTGAATTTTTTCTTTCTTTTTTTAAATTATTTCCCAAATTATATTTAACAGAGCAAGGAAATTTTCGCAGTATGTCTGATAATATTTTTTCTTCTGGAGAAAGTCTTATTTGTTTTATTTCGGCTAGAATAAAAGCAGTTTTAATTTTTTTTAAAAAACATTTTAAGGTCAAAATTATTAGCCCCTTTAAGCTATATTTTTTCAATTGTCTACTGAACAAACCATCGTTAGACAATAAAGCCTAATTTCCCTAACTTGCATAGTTAACCTAATTACCCAAGTTAAGCCTTTAAATGTCACTTTAAGCTGAATACTAGTATCTTGAGAAATATCTAGTAAAATATTCTGTACTGTCATCATGGCAAAGATAAAATAAATCAGTTATTAGAAATGAGTTATTAAAACTATTATTTAGAAATGTGTTGAAAAATTCAAAATTTTGGGAAAAAATGGGGAAAAAATACAGTGGGGCTTCAGCTGTATGTTTTGAAAATAAACAGTCATATGATAGTAGACTGATGTCTTTCCTCCAGTCAGGTGTGGTTCAGGTGAACAGGCCGCTGGACAGAGAGAGAGTTGCTGAATACAGCCTTACCATCACTGTCAAAGACAACCCAGACAACCCTCGCATCGCACGCAGGGTAAACACTATACAATATATCTGACTGAATTTGAGTTTCACTAAATGGGATGCTCAGATGAAGCATTCTCTCTCACTCTCTCTCTCTCTCTCTCTCTCTCTCTCTCTCTCTCTCTCTCTCTCTCTCTCTCTCTCTCTCTCGCTCTCTCTCTCTCCCTCTCTATCTCTCTCTGTGCAGGATTCAGAGTTGTTGACTGTGACTTTGCTGGATGTGAATGACAACAGGCCCATTTTCAGCCAGTCCAGCTACAGAGGCGAGATCAGTGAAAACTCACCTACAGGTACTGAATGTTCACCACATCCTGACTCTTATTAATGAAAGATTCTCCTTACAAAGAAAAAGGTAAGATGCTTGTTAGAGTTGTGTTTTTTTAAATAGGAGTTTGTTATACAATGAAGATATTCTAGATTAGAGGTGTTCGGTTCTGTTTTTTTTGGAGTAGACTCTGATTCTTGACTCCTAATTTTGGAGTCAGTGGAATCGACTTCGCAATCGACACCATTTACATTCACTTAAAATAGCGCAAGGATTAAGCATGCTGTGTCATATCGCGCTGGTCAGAAAAAAACTGCAGTAATTCGTGAAATAGGCATAGGTTAAAAAAAAATACTTGAGCATATAGCAGCAGCCAATAGCCTAACATAACATCATTATTACATCGATAATATCGATGATAGACATCGATCCGCAAATAGTATCCGATCTGCTCCAAATTCACACACAAATATAGCCTACATATATGTTTCATTTATAACACAGCGAATTGACATTGCAGGCAGATCCAAACCAAAATGCTTTAAAGCCAAAATACAAAAGGTCTACGTGTTTTATAGGAGTTTTAAAGTGAAAGCAAACTCATCCCGCAGCACTATTATAATAGTCTAGAATGCTTGTGGTCGCGAAATTCAAAAGCAAAAGCGCATTGGTGAACATGAATTCAAAGCGGGCGCCTTTGGTGTTCATCATGCTGGAGAATGAGCATTATGACTGTAGCATGTAACTGCTTCTCTCAGAAGGATTAGAAAAAAACATACTCGACTCTGGGAGTCGATTCCTGTCCTGGAGTCGATTCCGGTACTAGGTCCAGGAATCGAGTCTTTTGGAGTCGACTCCTTATCCTTACTCTAGAATAGAGGTGTCAAATTCAGTTCCTGGAAGGCCCGCAGCCATGCAGTTTAGTTCCAACCCTGCTTCAACACACTTACCTGTAGGCTTTGAACAAGCCTGAATGACTCAATTAGTGTTCAATTACGGTTCAAATGACTCAGGTGTGTTCAATTACGGCTGAAAGTAGGGTTATGCGATTCATCAAAATTGAATCGCAACCGTGATTTTAAACCTTGCGATTAACTAACTAATCTAACTAATCGCAAGAGGCTGCTATATGAAATTCACGTTCATTTTATTTGTATATACTGTTTGCTCTAGAGAAGGGGACACCAAACTTGTTTCTGGAGGGCTGGTGTGCTGCAGATTTTAGCTCCAACCCTAATCAAACACACCTGAACAAGCTAATCAAGGTCTTACTAGGTATACTTGAAACACCCAGCCAGGTGTGTTCAGGCAAGTTGGAGCTAAACCCTGCAGGGACACCGGCCCTTCAGGACCGAGATTGGTGACCCCTGCTCTAGAGAGAAATGAGTGTTTCATTTCTGAATACTTATAAACAAATTTGAATAAATCTTTAAGTATTTTAATATCTTTTCAGTTTCTTTTTGAACACTCACTGCATTTTAGCAGTAAGAAGCTACGATACAGATTATTAAACTGACGCTTGACTACAAAATTAAATCACAAATCAAATTTAAATCGCAATATCCGTCAAAAAAAAATTGCAATTACATATTTTCCCCAAATCGCACAGCCCTAGTTTGAGCTAAACTGTGCAGAGCTGCGGCCCTCCAGGAGCTGAGTTTGACACCTGTGCTCTAGAACTTGCAGATCTCTGAACGAAAATACAATTTATTATAGCAGGTTTGCTCCTATTTTTGAAATCGGAAGATAGCAAAATTGCTCACATTTACACATTAGCTAGTTTGTAACCCAAAAGCAAGGCCAGGCTTACTTTTCTTTATCTTTTTTGCCATTTCTGGGCAAAAAAATGTTAATAAAAAAAGTGAAAAAAAAAACAGATCTATAAATTTCATTATTAATCAGTTTAGTTCACTGTTCATCATAACAATTCTGAAATTTCACAATTCTGAAATCTGATTCAGCTGGTTAGCAGTTCTAGAGAATACAATAGTCATCATTATTCAGTTCAAGAATTTCTAGGTCAAAGATTTTTTGCAGTTCAGTTGCTAATGTAATCCATACTCACAAAAAACTGCACACTCCATCCGAAGAATGAATTCTGTCTGGCCTCAAGAAGCAGCAGTGTGTGATTTATTATTCTAGTTATAAAAAATGAATTATGACTAACTTTGGCAGATGAAGTTGTGGCTAATGTAATATATAATGATGGGAAAATAAATACCACATGAATAGTGACCATCTCTCTCTCTTTCTCTCTCTTTCAATACCTCTCTCTCTTTCTCTCCCTCTCTCTCTCTCTCTCTCTCTCTCTTCATTGTTTTGAACAGTGTGAAAGGCATACAGGTTTGGTTCTGATGCTTAGTTTTATGTTTGCGGACTCTAAGGTTATTTTTTTCTAACATTGGTTTCATTTTTGGTTTCAGGTTTGCAAAAAAATTGGAAAAAAATAGCAAATTATTAATTTTGTCATAAGAAAAGCCAATGGGCGATTTATATAACAAGAAAAGAAAGAACAGAGGGTGATATTGTTGATATGTGGTGCAGGTTTTTCTAATTGAATTTCTTTCGATTTCAAATTTGATAAGAATGTCAAAAACATTGAAGAATTTGAAAATGTGTGGATTTCTAAAGATATTCTGTGCTCTGGTAAAGATGGAGAACTAATATTTTTAAATGGCTTAAGTAAAATGTACATTTGTTTGTTGTGTTTTTTAAATGGTCTGAAATAAAGTAGTAATGGTCAGTTCAATTCAATTCAATAATTGCTTTATTGGCATGACAAATGTTACAAATGTATTGCCAAAGCATTTATAAAGTTTAAATTTAAAAGAACATACAGTGCTCAGCATATATAAGTACACCCGTCACAAATCTCTCTATTAAATTCATATTTTCTATAGGAAGCTATACAATATTATATTTGTGCATATACATTAGATTAGTCAGTACTGAAGCCAAATCTGGAGCTTATATAACAAAATAGTTTACAATAACAGTGCAAAAATTCATTCATTCATTCATTTTGTTTTCGGATTAGTCCCTTTATTAATCTGGGGTCGCCACAGCGGAATGAACCGCCAATTTATCCAGCATATGTTTTATGCAGCGGATGCCCTTCCAGCTGCAACCCATCAAGCAAACTTGCTGTTTATATAACAAGATAAGAAGAATTCTATAAAAATTATGAGTGATGCAATTTTTTTTTCATAAATGTGGCTTTAATGAAGTAATATGTACTGTTATAAAAGATGTGTTGGTCTTTAATATTGTGTTGCAATAAGGTAAATCTCTCTCTCTATCTCTCCATCAGGCACTACTGTGTTGATTCTGAACGGCCCTGTGTTAGCAGAGGACAAAGACATTGGTGTGAATGCAGTGGTGAGCTACGGTCTGCTGGGAACCAGAGTGGACATCTTCTCCATTGACTCCCGCACAGGTCAGAGGTTCAACACAGAGGCTGTGGCTTATTTCTATTTATTTTCCTGTTTTTTTTTTTTTAAACTCTATCATCTTTTTAAAAATCATCATGACATATTCATGAGATATTGGTGAATCTAACAAAACTGATTCTGGAGAGTGGTTTATTGATCTACAACAAAACAGAGAGAGAGCTTTGGTGATAAATAGGGCCAGAATCTGTGGACATTTGGACTATTTTTTTTATTCAGATTTATGTGGAATGATTTTAGGAGTCTCGTAAATAAAATGTTAATATATGATATATAATATATAAAACTTTTATTTAATGTTTACAATGCAAATCCAATTAGATCCTCTTATTTGATAAACAAAGCAAGTCTCTGATATAATATATCTACTATAAGAGAGAAGATATTACTTTACAAACTGTATTGTAAATAAATCATATGAACATTTTCATATTAGTCAATAATATTACTGAAGTGAATTTATAAACTGAATAAATATAAATTTACACACATTTACACAAGTAAGTTAATAGACTCACTGAAAAATCTGCAGCTTTCTGCACATGCAGATTCCATGTTGGGCTAGTGATAACCAAGTACCACAGTACCAGTTTCTTGCTAAAAGGACAATAACTGCAGGAAAAGTTGTGATATATTTATTGTATGTGAAAGGGAATGAAGAGTGCATCCTTGCTACCTTCAAAAATTAATTATAAATTAACTAGTTATTATTTAGAACAGTTTTTTTTTTCCGTTTGCTTGAAGTAATCAGGATGAATGTACAATGTGCTTTCAGGGATAAATGCAGAGGCACGTTTTACAAAGAGTGTGCCATGGGTTGTAGTCCAAATGTGCTACAAAATCAAACCATAAGCTATAATAGCAAATAGGTTAACTAATCATTTACCAAATAAATAAATACAATGATTTCTTAAAAGCAAAGTAATTATAATAATCCTTTAAACTAAATAAGTAAATCAATAGATAGATGGAGGTAAAAAAAAAAGAGAATGAAATGGAAACATCATATCATCTGTAAGTACTAATATTGGTGACTAAATAGTGACAAAGCCGCTGGAAAGGCACATAAACAAAATATTAACGGACGAATATTAAAAGGCTAAAATACTGGACACTCAATTATCAGTAAATTATGCACATGCTCAAATGCTTATTGTCATAAATATCTAATCCACCTTGTTTACATTTTTTCCGTTTACTTATAATCGTCTCAGCATTTTAAACTGCATTTTTTCTTATTTAAAGAAACTTTTTTTAGCCCCAAGATGATTAAGGTAAAACAAAATTAACTAATAGGTATCACCCTATTTCCCCAGTTCACTTATTATATTAAGAATTTAATTCTTTGTATTACAACTATTCTAAGATTTGGTTTTAATATGCAAAGGAGGCATTATTAATATATGTGTAATTTTTACCCACTTCTAGCACACAAATCTGAACAGTGGATGAAGTCATGTTCAGAATGGCTTTTGTTGACTATTAATAAAACTGCAAAGTCTGGTATATGTAAGTGCTGCTGAAGTGATGATTTATGGGACAGTGCAGGAGAAAAAAAATAATTGTGAAAAAAGCTAAATATGTTTTGTATATATATACATATACACATACCAGTACTTCCCACAGGTTTGAGATTTACTTGCGGTGATAGCCGGATTGAAACCATTTACCCACATCACATAAATAGTGAACTATATAGGACAAACAAAACATAATAATAATAAAAAAAAAGAAATCCACTATTTCTCTTACTTTTATGCTATTCAGGAGCCATGTGCACCCACTGACAGATAAAATCTGCTTCTCTCTTAAGTTCAATGCAAACTTGAGTGCCAACGCATTTTAGATATGTATATAAAATAGCCTGTGTAATTAACATCATCAAATTAATACAATAATCAGCAAATGAGAAACAAATGACAGAAAAGGGAATAAAAACAGACAAAATCTAAAAAAAAAAAAGTACTAATGGTCTACATATATAGTCAGTTTAGACCAATCATTTTCTTCTTTCCAAGTATATAGTAAAGTTTTTCTGAGTCGTTTAGATTAAAACATTAAATATCAAATGTTTCTTTTGCTCTCATGCAAAAATGCATATGATTAACGACAGCTTTAGAAAGCGAAAGACAGGGACGAAACCCAGACGTTTTAGGAGATTTAAAAACCCCGGCCAGAGAATTTTTTTAAGTCCCAAAAAGGTGCATCTCTGTGTGTCTGCAGAGAAAGTGAGACTGTCTGTGGGAGTGTTGACAGGTCTCGCACCCACAGAGCGAAACGGATGAACGAGAGAGGATTTTCCTCTACTTAATCGATCACGGATGTTTGGTTATAATGGGCGGATACAAAATAGTGTAAAAGGATGATAATAATAGAAAATAAAAAAAATGTGTCACTAAAGATATTTGGGCGGCCGCTAATATACCTAGGTGGTTCGCCCAAGTAAGTCTATGTGTGGGAAGCACTGATATATACAATTGGAATCAAAATTATTAGCCCCCCTTTTTTTTTTTTTTTCTTTTTTAAATATTTCCCAAATGATGTTTAACAGAGCAAGGAAATTTTCACAGTATATCTGATAATAATTTTTTTTTTCTGGAGAAAGTCTTATTTTCTTTATTAGAAATAAAAGCAGTTTTTATTTTTTTTAAAACATTTTAAGGTCAAAATTATTAGCCCCTTTAAGCTATATAATTTATTGATAGTCTACAGAACAAACCATCATTTTACAATAACTTGCCTAATTACCCTAACCTGCCTAGTTAACCTAATTAACCTAGTTAAGCCATTAAATGTCACTTTAAGCTGTATAGAAGTGTCTTAATAAATATCTAGTCAAATATTATTTACTGTCATCATGGCAAAGATAAAATAAATCAGTTATTAGAAATCCGTTATTAAACTATTATGTTTAGAAATGTTTGGAAGAAATCTTCTCTCCATTAAACCGAAATTGGGGGAAATAAATAAACAGGGGGGCTAATAGTTCTGACTTCAACTGTATGTATTTAAAAGTGTTTTAATTGAAATCTAAATACAGACAAAAATTTATCAGTGCAACAAAAAGTTTTTTTTTTTTTTTTTTTTTTTTTGCAAGTGAAGAAACAATTTATGAAAAACCAGAAAGCCCAAAATCCCAAAACTGATAGTTGTAAGAAAAGAGTGTGTTTTTGCCTGCCAAGTCTTAAAACTCTTCCTCATTTTTTTCCTTTACGTATGCAGACACTTCTGCTTCTGCAATGTCAGTTCTGCATAATAACACCTACAGTTTTTCTATATTCAACTCCCACTCCCAGGTCAGGACGCTTCTCTTTCTTTCTGTCTGTAGGGGTGGTATCGGTGCGTGGGGGTGCTGTCCTGGACCGGGAGGCTTTCTCTGTCCCGCGGGTGGAGCTGTTTCTGGTCTCGGTGGATGTGGGAGGCTTAAACAGCAGCGTCCCACTCACAATCACCATCCTCGATGTAAACGACAACCCACCCGTCTTTAACCCATCCAGTTTCACTGTACGCCTGCCTGAGAACAGCCCCACAGGTGAGAGAGGCAGTGTCAGCAGGTGGATGAACTGAAGTACAGAAACCGATTTAGTCTGGTTGCTTGGTCCCCATTCAAGTGTAATAAAGTGGATGTACTAAGTTACTAAAACTTAAATGGATAGTTCACCCAAGAAAATAAAAGTTCTGTCATCATTTACTCATCCTTCCCTTGTTCCAAACCTATTTGGGTTTCTTTCTTGTGTTAAACTCAAGAGAAGATATTTTGAAGAAACTAGAAATCGGTAACCATTGTATTTGTTTTTTCTTCTATGGAAGTTAATGGTAACAGGTTTTGAGCTTTAATAAAAATAATACCTTTCATTTATGTAGCGCTTTTCTGAACACCCAAAGCGCTTTAGTTGCAAGCTAAACAACTACATTCTTGCCTAAAAAAAATCTCAAAAGTACATTATGTTGGCCAACAGCTGCAATATTTGTCAATCTGTAAAGTGTCCTCTGCTTGTTGCTGTATGTGGGCGGAGTAATACACAAGGGTAAAGGGTGAAGAGGCTGGATGAGTGCTGTTTTTTGCAGAATTTTGTCACGGCTATCAGCCAATCAGATTCAAGAACCAGACAGAACTGGGAAATCTCTGTAGACTGGTGGCGTTTCATGCCGTTCAGCCTTATAATCTTAAAATGTGAGCAAAATTTCCTGTTTTGTCATCATTTTAGACATTACATTAGAGAATCATTCAAATACTAGCTCTAAAGTGATGTTAGTGAAGTTGCAACAGTTTCTGCTGTTCTGACATCAGCTGTAGATGTGAATGAGTGGCGGAAGAAAGTAGTTCCTCTTACAAAAGAGTTTTTAGACTCTCGTGTTTGATTTTCTTTTTTATATACACGATTATGTCGTCGAACTGTTGTATAAACACAATATCACACACTTTAAATTCTGACCTACTGTAATTTACTATTAGAAGAAGGAAAAAAACTCAAGATAACAATGTTTTTATCTGACCTTATTAGAATAATAATAATACACGTTTTGCTCAAGTCCATAGGTCTTAACTCTAGTATTTGTTTTCTATGTTCAAAGTGTTCAACTGTTTGTTTTCCAGTATCGTCACATCATTAGTGGAATGTAAAAAACATTACTATCTCCCGCTGACTGCCAAGTCATGGGCTGAATAATTTCTCTTTTTTTTTTTAGCCAAAAAGCCAGATAATTGTTGTGTAATAAGGTTTAGCTTTACTAACCTTTGAGGAGACACACCTGAGCTGTGCTTCTACAGAATTCCAGAAAGGAGAAATGTATGGATTGTGCCGAATGGTAGCATCATTGACCACTAACAATCTTGTTACCTATAACTGTCAGTACGTTTTTGTGCTTTCTATTCATTTTCTATTCTAACTTGCAGGTCAAGTACAATTAAAGTATATATTGAAATGCAAAGTCAAAGTATAAATAGCAGAATTGACAAATAGATTTCCCCCTACCAGCAAATATTACTCTAACTAATCGAAACCGCCTCTAAATATAAAAGCAAACACTTACATGCTTTAACGCCATCACTAATAATTAAATCGCAGAGGAATATCTAAAAGATAATGTTAGATGTAAGAATTGTAGCTCTGACGGACACATGACGGCTTTAAATGACTGAAAAATGGCAGCGGGTGCAGGATATATGGATTTCAAGTGTCCACAATTTACACTTTGTGATCATATCTTGGTTCTGTTCTGTTGATATGTGATCCAGATATTCGTAGCTTAAAACAAATGGAAAATGATCAGTTTGTGCTGTGTTTCTATGGAGATTCCAGTATAGCTGCCATTATGGCTCATTGTATTTTAGCCTGCCAGGTCTCCACACAGGTCACGTGACTGAAAACGAGTGTTGTATTTTTATTTCTTTTTTCTCCAGGTGTGGTAGTAACTCAGCTCTCTGCCACTGATGCTGACGCTGGTTCTAACGGTTGGCTGCAGTATCGGTTAGACAGCGGTGCTCAGGATCGTTTTATTGTCGATGCTCTCTCTGGTGCTGTTCTGGTGGGCAATGCTACGCTGGACAGAGAGGAACGGAGCTCATACCGTCTGGTTGTAATAGCGACTGATCGAGGCACACCTTCACTCTCAGGGACCGCAACATTAACGGTGGTTCTGGACGATGTCAACGACTCGCGTCCTCGCTTCATACAGCCCGTCCAGACCATCAGTGTCAATGAGTCCACTCCACCTGGAGTAGTCGTAGCTACGCTAGCCGCAGAGGATCCTGATTTAAAACCCCGTCTGGAGTATTACATCATCTCTGTAGAAGCAAAGGATGATGGGAATAATGCAGTGGATGGGCTGCAGCAGTCATTTGGGATCGACTTTCACACAGGTGAGCGATTATGTGTAACAAACTACATCAGACACACAGGGACTTTCAATAAATAGTATTTGAGCAATTCCAGCATTTACAGAACATGTATTGAAACATCTGTTTATATTTTCCAAAACAACTAACCACACAGTTATGGGATCAGCAAAATATCAATCTGTAAACATTTTACAGAAAATAAACACGAGTTATGGATGCGACCAAAAAGTATGCAAGTTTACCAACACAGGCTCATTGTGGATGCTTACCCCTGTCTACATTTCTGGAGAGCGCAAATTATGTAGCCAGAGGTACGTCTGGCTGCATTTCATCCTTTTCGTGCTACCAGCTGATCGCTTACCTCTGTGTGGACGGCTTTTCCAGTGTTACCAGTTTCTCCAGTAGCTCACTGTGTTAGTCGGGGGACTTGGGATGTGGAGTGGAGTTGACCGCGACAACGGGGTTCGAGTCCGGCGAAGAACGATTCCAGATCATAAAGGTAAAGGATCATAAAGAGCTGAAAGGTCTGTTGGAGTCAAAATGACATCTATCGAGGAACTTTATCAACGACGTTGTCTGTCTAGGGCAAATTTTAAGGGATTCAACACACCCTGGCCATAGCCTGCTCACGCTCATGCCATCTGGCAGGTATTACAGAAGCTTGAGGAGCAAATCAGTGCTGTTTCGTGATAGTTTTTATCCTGTCATTATAAGACTTTTGAATAATACCATTTCTTAAACACTATCGATAGCTAGTGTAAAATAATAAATCAATAAATAGTTAAACTAGCATAAATTGTTAATATTACAACTATTCTAACTAATTATGAAATAGTTATTAAGTTATTCTCTTCAGAGATTTTTTAAATTAGGTTATATCTTATATAACTATATTTTTATATTTTTATGAAATTATAAAAGCTTGTTTATCATGTTAGGATTTTATAGTGTTTGTATAGTGATTTTTTAATGTTCTTGTTGGATCTGTTGCAACATAATTTCGTTCTGCATTACAATTTTGTGATGTTTTGAATGACAAAATAAAGGAACTGAACTGAACTGAAACCAGGTAAAACAAAAGCAAAAAAATATAAATAAATAAATTAACAACAGGCTAAAAACGTGAAATCACGCAGCTGCAGCACCTTTTCTGTTTCTAGATTGCTTTTGAAAACACTATCGGTTGGGTTTAGGGAAGAGGTGGATGGGTCAGTCAGTCAGCTGACAGTAAGCTGGCCTGGTTGGCTGAAGTGTTTATTGCGTCATCTGGTGGATATATGCGAGAAGAGGACATGTGAGAGAAATTTGAGATCATCAAAAAGCGTACACAGCGGCCTCTTGTGGATATGCAAAAACAAAAACTGCTAGCAGACGTACTTCCGGTTACGTATTTCGATGTCCCCAGAAATATAGACCTGGGTACGTATTCGCATTGAGCCTGGGTTGGAGTTTACAGTATACAAAATGCTTTGTTGAATTAACTGCACAACCCAAAAGAAAGAATGCTAATCTAAAGAATAAAACGTGGCTCTCTATTAAACAAAAATGATTGATTTTATTTTGTTTAACGTTTTTTGATTTATGAGGAAAAAGCTTCGTGTATGTGATACCTCTCCATTATGAATGTGACAGATATGAAATTTGGCACGTGCGTGAATTTGGTCAATCAAATATAATTGTTTGAAAACACTGACAGAGACATTTTTGAGCATTTTTACTGTACTGTAAAATACAATTCTGCACAAAAAAAAACTTGAAAGGGTTTCACTATTTTGTTGACAACGCAAAGGTTGACATTTGGATGGAATTGCTCATTTGTAAATTGAATTTCAATCATTTTGATCTTTGATGTAATCCAAAGATATGCGCTATAGGTGAATTGGATGAGCTAAATTAGCCGTAACATTATGTGTGTGTGTGAATGTGAGTGTATGGGTGTTTCCCATTAATGGGCTGTGGCTGGAAGGGCATCCGCTGTGTAAAACATATGCTGGAATAATTGATGGTTCATTCCGCTGTGGCGACCACTGATAAATAAGGAACTAAGCTTAAGGAAATTTAATGATCTTTGATGTGGAGATGTGTATGAGTGGCTTGATGTAGAAATATGTTTTTTGTTAGTTTATTTATGTAACTGTATTTAATTTGTAAACTTTTTTGGTATCTTGTATTAATGTATAGACTTAATTTCTGCAATCATTCGATCTTGACATTGCTAGCAGTTAACAAGTAAACCTCAAACATTTAAGCTAAGTGATAATCAATGAATGGCCGTGTGCAAAAGGATTTTAAATGCACAATGAGGATGCAAAGATCCACCTGACGCAAAGTGCATTAAAAATCCTATAACTCACTGCAGGCTGTTAATAATCCAGTTTAATCCGTGGTCATTTATCAATTTATAGACAAGTTGACAATCATTTTGGTGGAATATTCGACTAAAGTAGTGATGTTAGATCTCCTAGTCCCTGACTTTTGAGTCAGTCACAAGCAGACAGAGAGGGAGCAACAGTACAAATGACAAGGGCACATGTAATAGCTCATAGTAACATGTGCTAGCTACCTCATCGCAAATATTTTAAAACTAATTTGTGAGTTGGTTGATCTAATGAAGCACTTGTCAGCATCCTAAAGATCACACAGAGGATTAAAGACTCCGGCAACTGTTACTGAGTTGCTATGGTTGCTCTAATGTTTGAGGGAAGCGCATTTGTGAACACAACTGTGATCAAAACTGATTGGAATAACCTGTGCGTTAAACAATTTTACTGACACTTTACAGCCAATCAGAAATAAGAATTCCAACAGATCATGGGATGAGACAATTTTTACATCTTTATCTGTAATTCAGCAATCAAACCCTGTACATTTTTATTCAAAATCTATTTTCCATGTAGTAGATAAATATGATTTTTACTGAAAGAATGTGCTTTTTTTATATTATTTATTGTTTCCGTCTTTACTCTTAGGTGCTGTGTTTGTACGAAACCCCTTGAACCGAGAGCTGGTCGCCACTTTTGAGATCATAGTTTCAGTGCATGACAACGCCAGTGATGTTATTGAAATGTCTGTCAGTGTACCAAACGGTAATAACTTTTCTGTCTCTTTCATGTTTTCTTCTGTTCTGTTTCCCCTTTAAGAATAGCCATATTTTTGTATTGAGTCTTATGAAAAACCAATAAGCCTCATACTTGTTTGGAGGGGTTCATATTTGTGCACACCAAGCATGTGTGAGGCCAAATCTTTTTGGTAACTATAGTTATTATTGTGTTATAATATACACTCTCCGGCCAATTTATAAGGTACACCTGTCCAACTGCTCGTTAACGTAAATTTCTTAACAGTCAAACACATGGCAGTAACTCAATGCATTTAGGCATGTAGACATGGTCAAGATGATCTGCTGCAGTTCAAAACGAGCATAAGAATGGGAAAGAAAGGTGATTTAAGTGACTTTGTGCCAGACGGGCTGGTCTGAGTATTTCAGTAACTGCTACTGGGATTTTCACGCTCAACCATCTCTAGAATTTAAAGACAATGGTACGAAAAAGTGAAAATATCCAGTGAGCGGCAGTTCTGTGGGTGCAAATGCCTTGTTGATGCCAGATGTCAGAGGAGAATGGCTGGAGGAGGATGGCTGATAGAAAGGCAACAGTAACTCAAATAACCACTCGTTACAACCGAGGTATGCAGAAGAGCGTCTTTGAACCACAACAATTCGAACCTTGAGGCAGATGGGCTACAGCAGCAGGCTCACCAAAATTGGACAATCATCTCAGACTGGTTTCGTGAACATGACAATAAGTTCACTGTACTCAAATGGCCTCCACAGTCACCAAAACTCAATCCAGTAGAGCACCTTTGAGATGTGGTGGAATGGGAGATTTGCATCATGGATGTGCAGCCGACAAATCTGCTGCAACTGTGATGCTATCATGTCAATATGGACCAAAATCTCTGAGGAATATTTCCAGTACCTTGTTGAATCTATGCCACAAAGGATTAAGGTAGTTCTAAAGGCAAGAAGGGGTCCAATCCGGTACTAGTAAGGCGTACCTAATAAAGTGGCCAGTGATTGTGTGTGTGTGTATATATATATATATATATATATATATATATATATATATATATATATATATATATATATATATATATATATATATATATATATATATATTTGTATATAAATTTTGTAAATAAAACATTATTATTGTGTTGATATGCAATATAATTCATATCATATAAGTGCATTTTTGAGTGATTTAAGTTGCTTTTTTATTGTAATATGAAGATTTTTAAAAAAAAAAGTTTAATATGAAGGTAGCTTGACTAGAAAAAAGCATGCTAATAAACCAGCCTTGAAATATCTGTTTTATTGTTTGTTTACCTGTTTCCTGGAAATCTTAGACTCTATCATATAATTTGATTTCCCTCCACAGCCAAACTGACCATAAACGTGCTGGATGTGAATGACAACGCTCCTCGTTTCCGTCCTTTCGGGGTGGCGAACTTCTCTGAGAGCATCCTGGAGGGTGCTGTGCCTGGTACCACACTGCTGTCAGTGACGGCTGTGGATCCCGATAAAGGACCCAACGGACAGATCATCTACCAGCTCCTGAACCTGCCTCGTGGAAACTACATCAGACTTGAAGACCCATCTACAGGTTACACAAAAACATATTTGCATTTCTGGGGGAGAATTTCTTATAACACCCTGTTATATAACTATATATTCAGTCTAAATTGTGGTGTTTCAAAATCTCCACATGCAGGTAAAATTGTAGCCAATCGGACTGTGGATTTTGAGCAAGTGCAGTGGTTGAACTTCACAGTTCGTGCTCAGGATCATGGCTCGCCTCCTCGCTTCACTGAGCTTCCTGTCTATTTACGCATCATTGATGTTAATGACAACAACCCAGTTTTTCAGCAGCCGTTATATCAAGTATGTCAACACAGGCCAGAGTAAGGCTTTTCCAAAAGTCCAAAAGCTTAGGTTGAGGAAGTATTTTTAGGTGTATATGTGTATTTTTAGATGTTTAGTGTGTATATTATCATTTTATTTTTTGCAAATTTAGTACAGTCCATTATTTCAGACATACATTCTAAGCATTACAGTAGCTTTAGCATGTTAGCAATAATTAAATTTTTTTAATTGCACCATTTTGCAGTTTTTATTAATTTCATTTTTGTTGAAATGAACAATTTTTACCCATAGTTTTTGCTAACAGTTTAATTTAAAAACCAATTCTCTCTATTATTTAGTGGCTTATTGCCACCTATTATAAATATATTGGCTGTTTATTAGTTCTTATAAAGGACATATTCTGCATGATCCTTTTCTACATGCCTTAATAATTACTAATTAGCATCACATCAGGAGTTTATTGAGGCAAAAGTAATAGTTATGGTTGATTAATTGTACCTTGAAATAGAATGTGAGCCAATTTTTGTATATGCTTGAATCTGCAGAAGTCAATATTTGAGGATGTTGCACTCGGCACTATTATTGTGAGCGTGAGAGCGACAGATGCAGACTCCGGCCTGTTCTCTGTCATTGAATACGGGCTAGTAGATGGCGAGGGCAAATTTGGGATCACTCCCACTACAGTGAGTATGTGGTGAAAAAGAAAAGACAAGAGAAATGGGATATATGTATACTGTTATATATTTATAATGTTGATGTACTGTGTTTTTAGGGTGACATCTACATCTTATCCGCTCTGGACAGAGAAACCAAAGACCGCTACACTCTCACAGCCTACGCCAGGGACAATCCCGGCGGCAGCCCCAATAACCGCAGAGAAAACTCTGTTCAGGTACGAACAGTCTATGGATAATCAGGCAAAAAGGAAATTTCTAGCGGTTTAAAGGAGCACTCCGGTTGTTATAAAAATAGACTTAACTTTAGAGTTACATTATTAAGTTTTACCATTTTTAACCCATTTACTGATCTCCAGGTCTGAGCACTTTTAGCTTAGCTTAGCATAGATCATTTAATTGGATTAGACCATTAGCATCTCATTTAAAAAATAGTAAAGAGTTCTGATAATTTTCCTATTTTCAGTGATACTGTGCAGCAGCTGAAAATAGTCCCCAGGACCAAGCCCTATACTTGGAGTACCACTTAAAATCTGCATAGTATTATGCACGTTATGATATCGCCATGTACGATGCGATCCTGGAACCCAAATTTTGTTGGAAAATGTAATCCATACCTATTCCCTAGCCCTAAACCCAACCATAACTGTAAATTATTCCCAAAATCAGAGAGGAGTAATAGTTGGATAACACCCATCTACAAGTGCATAAACCTAACTGTAAGCCTAATTTAACATAAACGGTAAACGTATCCCTTAATTCTGATTGGCTGATTGGAATGTTGTTCCAGGATCAACATAGATGTAGGAACATGTCCTACTTGGTGAAATCAGGTTAGAGGTCAGAATTTTGTGCCTTTTCTGTCCGTCTTAGTACAAAGAGTCAATCGTTAAATGTCGAATTATTAACGAAAATGTATTTATTTTTAAAATTCATTCATTCATATTCTTTTCGGCTTAGACCCTTTATTAACCTGGGGACGCCACAGCGGAATGAACCGCCAACTTATCCAGCTTATTTTAGTATACCAAAGAGCTTGATTAGCTGGTTCAGGTGTGTTTAACTGAGGTTGAAACTAAAATATGCAGGACAACTGCCCTCCAGGACCGAGTTTGGAATGACCCATTTTCACTGTGTGGTACAGTGTGGTACGAGTCACCTTTATCAGGCTTGTGTTTCTACTGCCAAAAGGTTGTCAATGGTGGGTGTGGTCGATGACAGAAAGTTTCAATTGACGTCATTCTCGCTCGAGGAAAAGTCAAAGTAAAGCTGTACGGGCCGTTCACATATCATTTAAGAAGCACTTCTCACAAAACAGATGCTTTATACACACAAATACTACTCTTTCTATGAACCTAATGTGATTGTACCTGCAGATCAATGATAGTGTGAAATAGCCTACTGTAATGTCTGCAGTTATATAAAATAAATAAATGGAACATATATGAACACATACTGACCCTTACAGTCTCAGATATGTTACCAATTACAGAAAAACTACACATAGCATACATTTAACCCTTATTTGTCTTCGAAAACAACATGCAATATAGCCCACAGTCAGTGCAAACCTCTCATCTGTATCTTTAATCTTCGCCAGCACGTGTTCCGAGTTTCCGAGTTCATAGTAGTCCAGAAGGTGAGGATAGCAGTTAAACATGGCAGTTTGTTCATGTTTGTCTGTTGTCATGTTTGTCTGTTTCTGAAAGGATCGGATGTCAGAAGCACTTCAATAATCATTCGCATGTTGTTATCATCAGCTCAAGAACTTTGTCATTTCAATCATAGATGTGTGGTTTGTAATGTAATGGGCAGCACAAATGTCTTGATACCTCACGCAAGCGAGCGCACGCAATAAAGTGAAACCACTCGTGCTTTAGACAGCCTTGTAAACAACTATGGGGCACAGGGTAGATTCTGCTTTGTGTGTGTTCATCAAGATGTTGACAAGGTTTGTTTAAGCTCGGGTCGACCATGGCTCTTTATTATATGTATATATTATGATGATGTAATGTCTCGGCTGTGTATTTAAATATGGCGCTTCCTTTGTTTTCATTTTCCTGGCTTGTGCACGAGCTAGTAACGTATCTCAGTAAACCAATAGCATTCAGCTGTGCATCTTGCTCTGCCTTTTGGTACCCTTTTGTTGTGCTAGGTACGCTTTCTAAAGGGTACCCATAAAGTGGTATGGTACGGTTCACTTTTTGATACCTTTTGACAGTGAAAACGGCCATAAAAGCGTACCGAACTGTACCACTCAGTAGAAACAGACCATAATACATCCAAAAATGAGCTGCTAAATAAAGTATGTTGTAGATCTGGGCCATTTGTACCAAATTAATTAAGATTCAAACAACTTGTTATAAAGCTGCATATAATCGAAAGCAGCTAAATGAAAAAAACAAACAAATTACATGAGCACGATAGACCCTGACTCAGTCTAGGCGGAGTCTCCTTCACTTCCAGTTCCTGTTTAAAGAGGATATGAAGAGAGCGTCAGCTGTGAAAATGAAGTTTCACAAGTGCTGAAGATTGTGTGTTCAGCTCACACTTCCTCTATCGACACTCTAAAAATATGAGGAAGTGGAAGTACAGAAGCAAAACAAGCAGAAAATTAAAATACCATCAGCTGTTGCAACGTTCAAGGCAGACTAAGCATAAAACGAATGTAAAATGCAAATACAAATCAAATAGAAAAGCCAGAGTTGCTTTTTGGGTATTGGCATGATATTTATATTATCTCTTGTAATAGAAGGCTCAGTTTGCTGTATTCCCAACCTGTGCTCAACTCTTTTGCTCATGTTTGCATTTTGTAACAGAAAGTTTCAGTTTCGTGCAAGCAGATTTGCATGAGGAAACCTCAGAAACTTGGCAAAACAAGCAGAGTTTTTGTTTTGTACTTCATCTTAACACCTCTGCATCTCCTGTTTCTCAGGTGCAGTTGACGGTGCTGGACGTCAATGATTTCCGTCCACGTTTCTCAGAGAGAGTCTTCACCACTAGTGTGTTTGAGAACGAGCCGGTTGGGACATCAGTGATCACTATGAAGGCCACTGACCTTGATGAAGGGGAGAATGCATTACTCACTTACAGTCTGCAGGGCCCTGGAGCGGGTATAACACACACAAACACACACAAATACATACAGTACATACAAAAATATAAACATACGGGTTGGAAAGAAACCGGAGGTGAACATTTGACTTGAAACAGCTTTTGGTAATGGAATTTGAAATGACATGAGGGAATATTATCAGAAATATAAGTTATATTTTGCAGTGACTTAAATGATTCTGTTAATGATAAGCAAGTAGAGCATGAGCAAAACATGCATACATTTCATTGCGAATGAAGGAGATTTATTGAGCAAAAAGTACAAGATACATAATAAATATTGTTTTAAATTCTAATATGTTATAATATAATTATTGAAGAATAAATATTTTTATAATAAATGCATATATATATATATATATATATATATATATATATATATATATATATATATATATATATATATATATATATATATATATATATATATATATACACTACCTGAAAAAAGTCTTGTCATTAATCCCAGTTGTAAGAGTAACAATTAATAACTTGACTTAACACGACTAGTTGATCATTTGGAAAAGTGGCAGAAGGTAGATTTTTCAGATGAATCATCTGTTGAACCGCATCCCAATTATCACAAATACTGCAGAAGACCTATTGGAACCCGCATGGACCCAAGATTCTCTAGAAATCATGTTAAGTTTGGTGATGGAAAAATCATGGTTTGGGGTTGCATACAGTATGGGGGTGTGCGAGAGATCTGCAGAGTGGATGGCAACATCAACAGCCTGAGGTATCAAGACATTTGTGCTGCTCATTACATTACAAACCACAGAAGAGGGTCAATTCTTCAGCAGGATAGCGCTCCCTCTCATACTTCAGCCTCCACATCAAAGTTCCTGAAAGCAAAGAAGGTCAAGGTGCTCCAGAATTGGCCAGCCCAGTGACCAGACATGAACATTATTGAGTATGTCTAGGGTAAGATGGAGGAGGCATTGAAGATGAATCTAAAAAATCTTGATGAACTCTGGGAGTCCTGCAAGTACACTTTGCTGTTCCAGATGACTTCATTAATAAGTTATTTGAGTCATTGCAGAGATGTATGGATGAAGTCCTCCAAGCTCATGGGAGTCAGACACAATATTCATTCTTTTTCCACTTTACCATGACTTTATATTCTATACTGGACATTATTTCTGTTAAGTGACGAGACTTTTGTCTAAGCAAAGTCAGACCTTACTGTTCTAATTAAATAGTTAAAAATCAAGGCATGATCATATTTTATTCTAGTAAAATAAGCGTAATCTAGAGGCCTTTGCCTTTCATATAAGCCACTTCTGATACCAAATGATCAACTAGAAGTTGATTAACTAGAAGTTATTATTTGTTGTTCCTAAAACTTGGATAGGCGACAAGATTTTTGTCAGGTAGTGTATATGCATTCAACAATTCAGTTTTGACATGGTGTGGTTTACAGTCATTTCCTTACTTATTTCTAAATCATGTTCCTAGTACATTGTATGCATGAAGTACTTCAATTTATTATATGAACATATATTTTATATAAACGTAATATATGTATATATAACTTTATATTTATCATCTGAACATATATTTATTCATTCATTCATTTTCTTTTCGACTTTTTGTCCCTATATTATTCAGAGGTCACCACAGCGGAATGAACCGCCAACTTATCCTTATATGTTTTACACACATACACTACGGCCACTTTAGCTTACCCAATACACCTGTACCGCATGTATTTGTACTGTGGGTGAAACTGGAGCACCCACGCAAAACCCATGCAAACGCTGAGAGAACATGCCAACTCCACTCAGAAATGCCAACTGATCCAGCCGAGGCTCGCACCAGCGACCTTCTAGCAGCTAGCTCTCTGCAACTCTCACATAGTCACCCACTGAAGTTAAGCAGGGCTGCACCTAGTCAGTACCTGGATGGGAGACCACATGGGAAAGCTAGGTTGCTGCCGGACGTAATGTTATTGAGACCAGCAGGGGGCACTCAACCTGTGATCTGTGTGGTTCCTAATGCCCCAGTATAGTGAAGGGGACTCTTTACTGCTCAGTGACACTGTCTTTCGGATGAGACGGTCCCAACTCTCTGTGGTCCTTAAAAATCCCAGGATGTCCTTCGAAAAAGGGTAGGGGTTTAACCCCGGCATCCTGGCTAAATTTGCCCACCGGCCTCTGTCCATCATGGCCTCCTAACCATCCCCATATCATAATTGGCTTCATCGTGCTGTCTCCTCTCCACCAATCAGCTGGTGTGTGATGTGCGATCTGGCGCAATATGTCTGCCGTTGCATCATTCAGGTAGATGCTGCGCACTGTTGGTGGATGAGGAGATTTTCCCCCCAGTGTGTTAAGTAAATAACCATTCAAATTCAATAACCGAAAAGTAAAGTCATAGTCCATTCAGATAAACCTGCATTTGTTGTTGTTGCTAATGTGTTTTTGTCTCTCCATCACAGACGCGTTCTCTCTGGATCCTGACACTGGGCTGATTCGCTCTCTGCGGTTACTGCAGAGTTTCGAGAGGTTCAATCTGACGGTGGTGGCGACTGATCAAGGCAGACCTCCACTCTGGGGGACTGCCAGTCTTCAAATTACTGTCATAGACGTCAACGACAACAGACCGATCTTTGTACGACCTGCCAACGGCACCATTATGCACATACTAGAGGTGTGTACTGCTGAAAAACAATCAATCACGCTGTTATTTCTGAAGCATTCATAAATTACAACTCATCCACTTTGATGTGCTCGGTTATCTCACAACTTCACTGTCTTTTTCACATCAGAGAGTAATTGATAGGGAATATGTGTTACATCTTTGTTGGTAAGGTGTACTGAAACATGCTGTAGACATCTTATCTGTGTGGTCTGCTCTTGTATTTGTGCAATAACCAGATCACGTTGCATGATCAAGACTGTGTCAGATTTCTTTGTTAAGCTTTTTATTATTGGACACAAGTGATGAAACCAGCCCCAGTGACTGAGAGAGCTCTTAGATATGGTGCAGTTGATATTTTGAGCACGTTGAGATAATTGTGTAAGTTCCCTTTGCAGTAAGCAATCTTTATAGGGATAGTTGAGCTAAAGATGAAAATATACTCACCGTTTACTCAGACTTAAGTGGTTACAAATATAGGAGCTTATTTTATTTTGGTTGAACATAAAAAGAAGATATTTTGAAGAATGTAGTTGTTGACTTAATTAGTTGTGGGGAAAAAAGACCATCTGGATTTTATCATTCTTCAAAATATCTTCTTTTGGTGTTCAACGGCAGAAAGAAGCTCAAACAGGTTTGAAGCAAGTGGGCAGAATTATAATTGTGTGTGAACTACCCTTTTAAGTGTGGTTTATTTATAAACTAATTTCGAGAGGATCACGTGCTAATGATTGAACACAGCTGGTACCGCATCAGCTCCGTATATTTGCACCAATCAGATGAATACTGGCACACTATAAATAACCAGAGCTTTCCACTCCAGTCATTTTCGTCTTGAAGAATCCCCCCTTCCACCCCTACTCCTTCCCTTTCTCTGATAGAGCGGCACAGCGGCCCAGTGGTTAGCACTGTTGCCTCACAGTAAGAACTTCCCTGGTCCGGCCCCCCACCGAGCCAGTCAGAGTTTCTATGTGGAGTTTGCATGTTCTCCCCCGTCCAAAGACATACTGTCCAAAGACATACACCATAAGTAAATTGACTACTCCAAAATATCTAAAACAACTCTTAGCCAGATATATCTCAGCACGTTCACAAGCAGAGGAGTTCTGGAGACCTACCTGAGCTCAAACTCTCCTCTGACTAAAATCTCATGCATGGATGAACACACAGATCCTCACCGTTCAATACTGTTGACCCAAATCTGTCACATGAGGTGTTTACATGACAGAAATCTCTCTACTAATCATAAGCATTAAAGGGCACATAGTTTACCCCTTTTTAAAGATTTAATATTAATATTATGGTTCTTTTGAGTGTTTCAGTTTAGGTTCAGTTCAAAACACAGTTCAGATTTTTTTATAATGATGTGTTCAAAAGTGTTAATTTTGGGGCGTGTACACAGCTCGCTGTTTCAGGGGTGTTGTTTCACTTAAAAATTAGTTTCAAAATCCCGCCCAACATAACAAGGGGGGTGGAGCCAAGAGCTCCCTCGCTCTGTGTTTGGCAACAGACAGGCAGACAAAGAGAAGCAAGATGAGTGAGAGGACCAGCATTCAGCCGTATATGTACGACTCGGACACAGACCAAGCAGAGAGTACAAAATAATATTTGTCTTTGGATAGTTTTAGAGCCAACCATGTGCTAGTTTAAAGTTCAGAGCTTGTACACCGAGACTAATAACCACGCACACTGAATTTACTTTGACTGAGGCACTAGATGACTCGCTTAGAGCCGCGACACGGCACATCAGACACACACATTCGCATGTTATTTAAAATGAAACTATTCAGATGGCGCTCTGTGGCGCGGCAGAAATATGAAGTGTCCCGAATCGTGGCTGAGCGCTGCGGACAGCCGTCGACTTGAAGCGCCGGTGTGCGTACCATGATAAAAACCTATGTTTCGATCTCTAATATGCATGGCGCTGCACATCGCCGAGCAGCGCTTCTGGTGTGCGACCTGCAGGCAAGTTCATTATTTTATTTCCAATGGAGAGAAACTTTTCCAGCTGCACCTAGTTAAGATCACAGGGAGCTTCTGTGAGAAATGCAAACGGCTGAAGTTTAAGGTAGATGCAATGAAAAGTACACATGTTTGCAAACCTACCTACAAACAAACTAAGTTACAAACAATAATTCCGATTAGAGCGATCAAGTGATGAATGTTGCTCTTGTGTTGAGCCCAATGAGCCTTGCATCTAAAAATAGAGCAAGGGTGTTCCTTTAGTGAAATCGCTTTGACTCACACGCAGGAAAATGGCGGACGTGAAACAACAAACTGAGGATATGGTGATGCACCTGTCAATCAATATTGGTGGGCGGGGGGACCGCAGTCCTATATCAAGTTGCGGTCGATCTGAAAACCAGTCCAATTGGTCCACCGTTTTTATGTTGTTAAATTGAAAAAAAAAGGACTGGGTGTGTTTATATCACCCCAATATGACAGTCTATACACTATACTTACACACATGTCTGTCCAAACAGCTTGAAAACCATGCCCTTTAAAGACTATATATGCAGGTTATGACCCTAGGTCTCAAGTTAACACAGCTAATCGAATTCTATGAAATTCTATTAACAAAATCTTCGAAATTGCTACAAATAGGATGCAAGCAGTACAAAATAGCCCTTTTTATGCATCAAACAAAAATAAGCAAATTTGCAAGATTCTCTACGTGTGGTTGTGATTAATATCTTTAATATTAGATACAGACCATCAGCCCCGTTTTAGAATGATCTATTTGATATGTTGGTATGTAAACAAGAGGCACTTCAGGACACAAGACTAGCATGTTTAAAAAAATGTGCCCCAGTTTTGACTTCATCGAATTTGACATTCACCAAAAGTAGCACAAAGACACTTCTGTATACAAATGTGTGTTTCCGCTTTTGTTTCAGAATGTCAGTCACTTGTTCTTGTTGTGCCTACTTGATGAGAACACATTTTTAAAGATAACAAATGATAATTAATAGTGAAGCAATGTCTAGTATGAATGGTCCATGACACAACATGAATTTAGGAGTAGGTTTAAAGGTAGTATATTGTTATTATTCATATTTTTTTATATATAGCTGAAGTCAGAATTATTAGCTCTCCCAGTTGATGATAACGTTATACGAGCACACAAGGACACAAGAACACTGTAGAACGCATATTGAGAAACAGCCATAGTAACCCCTCCGTTCAAGGTAAGATCTGAACCTTTTGAGGACTGTCCCAGACAACCCAACCCAGTTTTTCATCCTATCCAGAAGTATGTTGTGATCGACAGTGTCAAATGCAGCACTGAGATCAAGCAATACCAGCACTGTTAGTTTGCCTGAATCGTTATTTAGGCGGATATCACTGATTATCTTTATAAGGGCGCTCTCTGTACTACTTGATGTGCTCTGATTAAAAATTGTCTTAATATCCCTTGGCGCTTAAGAACTTGTTAACCTGGTTAAAAACAACGATTCAATAATAATAACAAATAACAATAAATAAATAAATCAGTTTAAAGTGACATTTAAAGGGTTAACTTGGTTAATTAGGCAAAATAGGGTAATTAGGCAAATCTTTGTATAACGATGGTTTGTTCTGTAGACAATTGAAAAAATATTGCTCAAGGGGGCTAATAATATTGACCTTAAAATAATTTTAAAAAATTGAAAACTGCTTTTATTCTAGCCAACATAAAACAAATCAGACTTTCTCCAGAAGGAAAAATATTATAGGAAATACTGTAAAAAATTTCTTGCTCTGTTAAACATCATTTGGGAAATATAAAAAAAAAAATAGTCACATGAGGGCGAATAGTTTTGACTTCAACTGTATATGATAAGTACTGCATTTGATGGAGACATTTAAAAACATGAGTCTTTGCTGTTCAGTACTTTGACCCAGATCTGTTACATGGAAGTTTGTAATCTCTGATGCTCTATATCTGGGCTGTCAGAGACTGGATGACCTGTGTTTAAATAAGGTCAGACATTACATTCTCTCATGTTTTGTGTGTTAATGCAGGAACAGCCTCCTGGACTGGTGGTGTACGAAGTGTTCGCCACAGATGAGGATGAAGGGGTGAACGGAGAGGTTCGCTACAGTTTCCTGCAGACCGGAGCTGGAAACAGAGACTGGGAGAACTTCCATATTGATGCCGTGACAGGAGTGATCACTACTGCTGTTAAACTGGACAGAGAGAAACAAGCCCTGTACAGCGTGAGTCTTGATTTATAGCCAAGGCTGTTGGATGTTTAGTGTTGCACTTTAACCATTTCTCTGCCACTGACCGGATATCCTGTCAATCGCGAGGCATTAAAGGTCATTAATGATCCCGTGAAATTAAAATCGTTTTTTGATCACACTTTATTTTGATGGTCCGTTTGTGGAATTTAAGTTGCATTGCGTCTACATACCAACTAATTCTCATTAGATCAGGGCTATTCAATTAGTTTGTCATGGGGGCCAGTTCATGAAAAGCATCCCAAACGAAGGGCCGGAGAGATATGACTTGTAATATGAGTGATGACACAACAGCATATAAGAGCCCATATGTTGTATTTTTGCTCCTCAAGACACCCACGTTGGCTTTTTCTACATTAAAATGTTAATAAATTGTATTCTGAAACTACATAACATCAGTGCATTACACAATAGGCTTTACAAACATATTCAAATGTTGTATTTCAAAGCACAACAAAAGCAGTGCATTGCTTAAGTAGGCTTCTTCCACATTCAGACACATTCATATGTGATGTTTTGAACTGCAAAACAATTGGATGCAACAATTATAGATTTTGGTTGTACAATTATATAGTCTGAAGAGTAATCATGGCTTGATGGTTATCATGTCTAATGTAAATTTAAGCTTATATTAGCTAAGTATTCAGAATAACTGTTGTTATCATCTGTGTTCATACATACATAATCATTTTAATAATAATTTGTCTAACATATCTTTTGTTTACATTGCACTAAGGCACGCACAACTCTCACCGCTACAGCGTGAGATGTTTTCTACTGTGTGCACCCAGAAAGCCGTGAGCGTGTTACTCCGCTTGCGCCTGCATATTGACATATATTCTTACATTAGAAATAACAAACTTGTACGCGGAAAAGGTGTGATATGGGAACGGCCCGCTGCTATAGTTAATCCGGTGTGCATGCGTATTAGCCTCGGTTGGCAACTTGGCATAACTTTGTTTAACTGCAGCAGTTTCGTTCTGTGCAACAGAAATGCGGCTTAGCGAAACCTTCACGATTAACCAACCCTCACGAATTAAAACGCAGTTAATATTGAAATCGGCTAATCGTTGCATCCCCAATAATGATATCAGTGCATTGTACACAATGCCTTTTCTACAAACACATCCAAATGGCCCTGCATTAGATTATAAGTAGACTGTTAGGCTGTTGACATGTGCTTGCAAAGTTTCTTATAGTCAGTTAAATGTCTGTTGAAGGAGCAGTATCAACAGATATTAAGCAGACAGTCTACTAATACTCAAATGCTCAAAATAAGCTGTTACCAGTTTTTTTTAGATGTTAGTTATGTTAGTTTTAATGATATCTATAAGCTAGTATGCTCCAAAACTGACAAAATTCAGGTTTAGAGGATATAAACCTGATTTAAACATCCAAAGCTTGCAATTTGTCACTTCCGCCTTAAATGGATACATTTCTTAACATGACCTCATGCTGTAGTTTCTCATCATACTTCTGACCATTTAAATGCTTTATAGTACCTGGCATGCCCCGCCCCTTTAAACGCTTTTATTTGGCTACTATATGTTTTGCTTTACTTCATGTTTCAGCTGAGATTACGTTAAATTTGGAATAAACATTGCACATTTCATAGCACTTCACAGGACCTTTAATGTGTTTCTTGGTGTTAAAGTTGTATTATGGTAAAGGAAGCTCTTGTGCATGTTATGGGACGTCTTTGTCTCACAGGTACGAAATATAAACGTGATCAGAGAAAGTGAAGATCACATATAAAATATGGAAAATGAATGAAGAGGTGTTCATCTTTTCTTCAGCTTGCTCTCTCTTTATCAGGGTTAGCCATTATTATCTTATTGTAGGTAGTTTTAAATGAAAGTATTAACATTAATAATAATAATTAATATTAGAGTGATTTCTGAAGGATCATGTGATTCTGAAGACTGGAGTTATGAAGCTAAAAATTTATCTTTAAAATCACTGAAATAAATTATTAAATTAAATTATAAACTACTTTTGAGCAGTTATTTTATAGTGCAATAACATGTCACAATTTTACAATTTTTACTGTGTTTTTGGTAAATTAAATGCGACCTTGGTAAGCAGGATGAGCTTATTTTAAAACATTGTACTGACCCCAAACTTTTGACCGGTGGTGTCAGACATTTCACACTGGATGAAAGATCATCATCTTCAGCTTAACCTCGCGAAAACGGAAATGCTTGAAGTTTCTGCCAACCCCACTCTACACCATAACTTTTCAATCCAGATGGATGGGGCAACCATTACTGCATCCAAAATGGTAAAAAAAAGCCTTGGAGTAACGATTTATGACCAACTAAACTTCTCTGACCACATTTCTAGAACTGCTCGATCTTGCAGATTCGCACTCTATAACATCAGAAAGGTCCGACCCTTCATATCTGAACATGCAGCTCAACTTACTGTTCAAGCTCTTGTTCTCTCCAAACTGGATTATTGCAACTCTCTACTAGCCGGGCTTCCAGCTAATTCTATCAAACCTCTTCAGCTGCTTCAGAACGCAGCAGCACGAGTGGTCTTTGATGAACCCAAAAGAGCACATGTCACTCCGCTACTCACCCGTTTGCACTGGCTGCCAGTTGCTGCTCGCATCAAATACAAAGCTCTGATGTTTGCTTACAAAGCGACCTCTGGCTTTGCTCCTTCTTATCTGCTCTCACTTCTGCTGATTTATGTGCCCTCCAGAAACTTGCGTTCTGTGAATGAACGTCGCCTCGTTGTTCCATCCCTAAGAGGGAAGAAATCACTTTCCCGAACTCTCACATTCAATCTGCCCAGTTGGTGGAATGAACTCCCTAACTGCATCAGAACAGCAGAGTCACTTGCTGTCTTCAAGAAACGACTAAAAACGCAACTGTTTAGTCTCCACTTTCCCTCCTAATCTGTAACTGCCTCTCTGGCTATACCACTAACTGTGCCCTCTCTCTCTCTCTCTCAAAACTAAAAAATAAAACAAATAAAATAAAATATAAAAAATTCTAATGCTTTGCTTCTTAGACTTTACACACCTGAAACTTGTCTATAGCGCTTGTTCACTGCTGCTCTTATAGTTGTGTAAATTGCTTCCTTGTCCTCATTTGTAAGTCGCTTTGGATAAAAGCATCTGCTAAATGACTAAATGTAAATGTAAATGTAATATATATTAAAAAATGCACTTAAAAATGCAAAAAAAAGCACATTTAAAGAAAAAAAAATTTTGACAAGTTTTTATTTTTTGGAGAAACTATACAAAAAATATATAAAACGCTGGTGGGAAAAGCGTTAATGACAAAATTCAAAACACTGAAAAATGAAACCGAAGAAAAGTGTCAAAAATATAAATGACTGAAATCTGTGTGTTTGTGTGTAGCTTGTTGTGGTGGCGTATGACCTCGGGCAGCCCGTCCCGTATGAGACCATGCAGCCGCTGCAGGTGGCTCTGTCTGACATCGATGACAATGAACCCGTCTTCCTTAAACCTCCGGTAAGATTTTTTAAAATCTCAATTGTTTAAAATAAATAAATAAAAAATGCATCTGATACAGTTTCTCAAGTAGATATTGTAGGCCAGTAAAAAAATACAGTGAAGCCTGATATATATAACCAAAGTATTTAGATTATAGCTATTTTTATGCAGTAGTTTATTGAACCTTTAGACAAAAAAATTTAAAATATACTCCATTTGGTCAATTTGGAAAATGAATCAACATAATTATTATAGTCTGTGATTATTAAAATGTATGAAATATTAAGTGTAATGTTGAGTGATTAAAAAATTTTGACAAAAAGCTAGTTGTTTGAAACACAAAAGCGCATAAATATAAATTTGTACAACATAGCACATAGTTATAAATTAGTATTTCAGGACCTTTTTGGATGTTATTATTATTATAAGATGTTATCAAATTATACTTTTTTCTAAATATACCATGTATATTTAGTCCATGTATATGTATAGTAAAAGTTTTTTGGTAGACTAAACTACTGTCGTACTGAATGACATAGAGTTTAAGTAAGAATTATTACTCCACCCACCCCCCCCCCCCCACCCGCGCTTTATTTTTTCCCCCCATTTTTTGTTTAACGGAGTGAAGATTTCTTCAACACATTTCTGCACATAATAGTTTTAATAACTCATTTCAAATAACATTTCTAATTTATTTTATCTTTGCCATGATGACAGTAAAAAATATTTGACTAGATATTTTTCAAGACACTTCTATACAGCTTAAAGTGACATTTAAAGGCTTAACTAGGCGGGTTAGGGTAATTAGGCAAGTTATTGTATATCAATGGTTTGTTCTGTAGACTATGGAGAAAAAAAATTGCTTAAAGGGGCTAATAATTTTGACCTTAAAATGTTTTAAAAAATTAAAAACTGCTTTTATTCTAGCCGAAATCAAACAAACAAGACTTTCTCCAGAAGAAGAAATATTATCAGACATACTGTGAAAATTTCCTTGCTCTGTTAAACATCATTTGGGAAATATGTAAAAAAGATACTTTTTTTTTTCTTTTTTAAATATTATTAGGGGGGCTAATAATTCTGACTTAAACTGTATTAGTGAGTTCATTAAATTAATAAATCATTACACGTTTTATGTTGGGATCAGAAAAAAAGGTTACTCTTTCATTTATTTTATAGAAATAAGATGGCATAACAAAAAAAGCTTGTTCAATATGTTTAGAATTACACTAAAATACATTTAAAAAATACTTTAAAGACAACAGAAAGCTTGAAGCACATTGTGTTTTCATCTAAAAAAAAAGTATATTCCTAATAAAACACGGTAGACATGGTACTTTTTTTACGTCATAAAACGCAAGGCCTGGACATTTTCTCACCGCTTATTGCTTAAGTCTTGATTTTTGTGTATTGCATGTGTTTCAGAGAGGAAGTTTGCCGTATCAGTCTCTGTCTGTACCGGAGCACTCTCCTCCTGGAACTGTTGTGGGTAATGTGACTGGAGCAGTGGATGCAGATGAAGGCTCTAATGCCATCGTCTACTACTTCATCGCAGGTGCAGACGAAATAATAAACCTTGAAAATTATCCACAGTCATGCTTCATTCAGGGAGTAGAAGTTTATGCCTTATCATTTATCGTAACTGTTTCTTCACCACTGCTTTTATTCAACACATTTCTAAACATGGTAGTTTTAATAACTCATCTCTAATTACTGATTTATTTTATCTTCACCATGATGACAGTACATCATATTTTACTAGATATTTTTCAAGATACTAGTATTCAGCTTAAAGTGACATTTATAGACTTAACTAGGATAATTAGGCAAGTTAGGGTAGTTAGGCAAGTCATTGTATAACGATGGTTTGTTCTAATAATATATTATTAGGGGGCTAATAATATTGAGATGAAATGGTTTTAAAATAAAATTGAAAACTGCTTTTATTCTAGCCGAAATAAAACAAATAAGACTTTATATAGAAGAAAAAATATTACAGGAATTACTGTGAAAAATTCTTTGGTCTGTTTAACAATTTGGGAAATATTTGAAAAAGAAAAAAAATCACAGGAGGGAAAATAATGTTAACTTCAACTGTATATGAAGGTCAGTGAACTTAGACAGTAAACGTGAGGTCAGTAAACATCAAACGAACACTCTTGATCAACTACTGACTTCTTAATATATTATTTCCTCTTGAAGTTACCATGAAATGCTCAGTTTTGCACAACTTTGTTGCATCAACAAAAGATTCTGAAATTCTGATTTCTCAGAAACGTTCCCATGTAAACTGCCCCAATGATGAAATCTGATATATGGCCTTACTCTATATGAACTGTATGTATATAATTAAAGTTAAAATATGTGAACATTTACACTGCAAAAAAAATATTTTCTTGCCAAGGTTTTTGCTTGTTTCTAGTTTCTAAAAATTCTTAAATCAAGAACCATTTTCCAGAGAAGTAAAATAAATAAATAAATAATTATTATATATAATCTTTTTTAAGTCAAACTAAGTAAATTTTTCCTTAAAGGGGTGGTCCAGAGTGTATTTTTAAGGCTTGGTTGTGTTTATAAGATGCAAAGCAATGTGTGCTCATGCTTCATTTGTAAAAAAAAATCATGTTATTTTGTCATATATCTTACTTTGATTTTATACTACTGCTCAGCTAACATGAAAACGACTGTCATATTTCCTAGTTCCTTCGAAATGCCCGCCCTCAAGAGGCTCTGATTGGTCAGCTAACACAATGTGCTGTGATTCGCTGATCGGCTCCATATTACTAGGAAGCATCTCTGCTATAACATTACAGCGCATCTGGCCATGTCCCTTTGCTGCACGGGGTGTTTGCTTGTAGCCTGAAGGGTTTATGACATCATTAACCCGGATGTATTTTTTTTTAGTCCCCAAACTTCGTTTGCTGTAGGCTTTGCTAAGCTAACTCTGTAAAAGCCAATGTCTCACTTTGTATTGAACTTTGAGCGTTTTACATTCAGAGATGTTTATAGTCGCAAAGCTTCATTACACATCAACTAAAGTTTAAAATATGATATTGTAGTGGACCACCCCTTTAAAACAACCAAAATAATCTGCTAATGGGGTGAGTAAAATAATCTTATTTTAAACTAAAAACATTTTGCTTATCCAATTGGCAGCATATTTTCATTGTTTTAAGGGAAAACACGCTTAATTTTGACTTGTATTTCTAAAAAAAAAAAAAGAATTTTTTACTTGTCTAAAAATGCTTCTTGGCTTTAGCATTTTGATATATTTGGACTAGAAATTAGATAAAAACTCTGAGAAAAACTATTTTTTGCACTGTATGTATACATTTGTAATTCTAATAAATAAAACACAGACAGACAGACAGATGGACATACGGATAGATAGACATGGATGGATGGATGGATGGATAGGTAGGTAGATAGATAGATAGATAGATAGATAGATAGATAGATAGATAGATAGATAGATAGATAGATAGGTAGATAGGTAGATAGGCAGTTTATAGTAGGTATGTTAGGTGAAGTCAACAGATGTTGCTCTGTATGCATTGGATTATTAATGACCAAATCAATTTCTCTAAATGTGCTATACTATACTATGTACTATACTGTGTTGAGTACTATATATTTTTTTATTGAATACTACATTTTTTGTCCTGAGCATTTTCCTGGCCTTCCGTTTTACTAGACAGAATTAAAGCAACAATTTTTGTTATCTCTATTAATTGAAAGTGTTTGCTCTTTTGTGGTACTGACTGTATTCAATAAATAGTGATCATTTTTTAAAGCTGCATCATTGATTTTCTTTTCTAGGAGGTGATACCAGTGGAAACTTTGCTTTGAGTGTTACCGGTGTTTTACGGGTGAAGAAAGATCTGGATCGGGAAGAAATCCCAGTGTACTCCATCATTGTTAAAGCTTCAAGTAACCGCAACTGGACTCCTCCAAAAGGTCAGAGGTCACAGCGGGCTCAGGTGCTCGACCCTAGCCGTGACCCCACATTACAGGAGGTGAGAATCTTCCTGGAGGACATCAATGATCAGTCTCCAAGATTCACAAAGCTGGAGTACACTACAGGTAATCAGGCCTGGATGTCATACTGTCTTCAAGAATTAATCAATCAATCTGTCTGTCTGTCTGTCCGTCCGTCCATATACCCACCCACCCAAACCTCCCACCATATGTATATATATATATATATATATATATATATATATATATATATAATCAAATTTAATAAATCTTCAAATAATTAAAACAAAAACTTATTATGAAAAATAGCATAAATAATTATTAAGCTTAAATGGACGTTAAAGATTGATCGAATTAAGCTCACTGGCCACTTTTTTAGGTACACCTGTCCAACTGCTTGTTATTGCAAATTTCTAATCAGCCAATCACATGGCAGCAACTCAATGCATTTAGGCATGTAGACATGGTCAAGACGATCTGCTGCAGTTCAAACCGAGCATCAGAATGGGGAAGAAAGGTGATTTAAGTGACTTTGAACGTGGCATGGTTGTTGGTGCCAGACGGGCTGGTCTGAGTATTTCATAAACTGCTAATCTACTGGGTTGTTCACGTACAACCACATCTAGGATCTACAGAGAATGGTCTGAAAAAGAGAAAATATCCAGTGAGCGGCAGTTCTGTGGGCGCAAATGCCTTTTGATCCCAGAGGTCAGAGGAGAATGGCCAGACTGGTTCCAGCTGAAGGAAAGGCAACAGTGACTCAAATAACCACTCGTTACAACCGAGGTATGCAGAAGAGATGCAGAAGAGCATCTTTGAACACACAAC
>NC_079447.1:9567355-9642355 GCF_903798145.1 Danio aesculapii | reverse complement strand
CTTATCCAGCATATGTTTTACACAGCGGATGCCCTTCCTGTTGCAAACAAAGTACTGAAAAACACCCATACACACTCACATTCACACATACACATTCACTCATCCACTACAGCCAATTTGGTTCATCCAATTCACCTATGGCACATGTTTTTCGACTGTGGAAGAAACCCACACAACATGGGGAGAACATGCAAACTCCAAACAAAATGTGATTTTATAGCTCACAATTTTAAGTTCCCAAACTCTCAAATACTCTCAAATTGCGACCTTGTTTCTCAAAAGGGAAAAAGCCACTAGCGTACATTTTATATATAGGCACAATCCTGTAAACCTCTTCCCGATTTAGAATAAATGCCCTGAGGTGAGAAATCCTGTATAGCTCAATGTGTCGAGAGCTTTTAGCTACAAACATACACACACACACACACACACACTTAATGAGATCAGTCTGAAATGGTCAGAGCTGTAGACACTCATTAAATCATCCACACCAACTATAGCATAAACACCTCTCTCCTGGAAATAAACGGAGTGCTAACTGCCTGCTAATGCTTTCTTACAGGGGGAGGAAAGATAAACAGAGATCACTGAACAGGCGAAGAGGAAACGGTGTGATTATTTTGTGAAAGCGTTTATGGAGGACACATAAATGAGACTGAATTTGCACATGCAAATGAAAGCAAGGAAAAAAAAACTCTGATTATTTGATAAACAACTTGAGTGCAATTCTACACATAAAGTGTCATAAAGAATGAAGAAATACATGTAGAGTTAGCTGACATTTGAGGAAATATATGCCAAAATATTGGTAGAACACAATGCCAAAATAAAATTATTCATATAACAATAAAAAATAAAAATTTCTAAATTATTATCATAAGGTAGGGTGACACGTCAGCTCAGTGGTTAGCGCTGTTGCCTCACAGCAAGAAGATCACTTGTTCGAGTCTCGGCTGGGTCAGTTGGCATTTCTGTGTGGACTTTGCATGTTCTCCCCATGTTGGCGTGGATTTTCTCCAGGTGCTCCGGTTTCCCCCACGAGTCCAAAGATATGCACTATAGGGGAATTGAATAAACTAAATTGGCCGTAATGTATGTGTGTGAATGAGTGTGTATGGATGTTTCCCAGTACTGGGTTGCAGCTGGAAGGGCATCCGCTGTGTAAAACATATGCTGGATAAGACAGTGCAACTTTAGAATATAGTAACATACTGCATAACTGTCCTACAGTAAAATGCAGTTCATATTACAGTTAAATACTATGCAACAGTGTACACATGAAAACAAGTGTCGCTTGATAACACACAGTCATAAGATTATAACAATATGGAAAAAATAATAATTCAGGGGGGCTAATAATTCTGACTTCAACTGTATATTTATATTTATATATATATATATATATATATATATATATATATATATATATATATATATATATATATATATATATATATATATATATATATATATATATATATATATATTAATATTATTATTATTATTATTATTATTATGCATGCCAGGTGCTACTCGGAAATGGCTCTTTTTGCCCAGCATCAGTTGCACAGCAGCAAGACGTTTGGCAGCAAACTACGACCTTATTTTAATGACAAATGTATAATAATACTGCTAATTTACGTTTTTATGTAATGCATGTGAATGAATGTAAGCCTGCTAACGGACCAAATGATAGAATATGTCAACTTAGTTTATATATATAATTAAATAATAATAATTAAAAGCCTGCGTGCTGATCCGCAGAGGACTTTTATTTTGAGGGTGGTTACAAGCTCAGATTTGGTTGGAAAATCAGAGGAAAAAGGGCGTTTCAGCATCGCCTACATGTGTATAATGATTTTTAAAATTCGTTTATCCATTTTCCTGCCCTAAAGCAAAAACAGCTGTTTTCTTAGTTTTCTTTTTTGTTTGAAAACAGATATGGAATGGACGGAAGATACCCTGATCATCATGCAACCCCTATGCTGAAATAGACTTGATATACAAACTCAGAGACATGATCCCATCTAGCTGAAGAAAATTCATGACGTTCAGCCATCTTAATCATGCAATATACAGGCTTAACCCTGTTTGGGTTACTAGGCAAACATTACATAATCCTCTCCTTTTTTTTTTTTGCAGTGACCCTTGGTCCAGTCTCGCTAATTAAAGATGCCATAATTTAAAGCAGCAATAAAAGTCTACTTACAGACATCAGATAAAATCAATTGCAGGAATCAATTTAGGCTCAGCTTGATCTGTTTCTCTTTCTCGCGTCACTCTTTAACTATTTCCTGTTTCGAGATGAGCTGCACATTCAGTCCTGCTTTACGGACGTGATAAAGTCACTGCTGCTTCAAATGTGTTTCTGGGCTTGAGCGTAATTTAGTTAGCATCTGTTTGCATGGGCTCATCCTCCGCATACAGAATAATCAATAGCACTAAAATGACTTAACGAGGACTTTAGTACTCAGAGACATTCAAGGAGATCCCAGTTTCATCTGATTAGGTTATGTAATGCGCATTCTAAAATGATATTATTTTTGTCCAACTACTTCATTTAGCAGATGCTGCAGATTATATTTATGTATGCATTTGTTACTCAATATCATGTTTACTATAATGTCTAAATCAGCGTGCAAATTACGCATTGACGATGGGGGGTCAAGTTTTTCGGTTATGTTTGGTAATATGCCTCAGCGAACCAAATTTATATATTTAATTCAATTACATATAATTTATTAAATCAAAGTTGTTATAATGTTTTCAGTATTTTGAGGAATATTGAGCGGTTCTCAATGACATTTGTGATATTAATTAAATGGTGACAGGTTTGCTTTCCTGCACATATTAATGGATAACCATGAAAGACTGCACATATTTTTTATTTTACTGTTTAACTTCCATGTGCGAGCCAGTGTGTGATAAAATATAAACACAGATTTACAGGTTTACAGACACCTACAAACACCTTTTTTTAAAGAAACATGTTTTGTGAACACTTATGCTGTCTGCCGATGCTCTTGATTTGCCGATTTTTAATATTAAGATACTAAGATCAGTGCAAACTATTTCTTAACAATTAAAGGGCAGACCTAAAGACCCCACCCCCCCCCCCCCCCATACATCTTGTTTTGATGTCCTTCATGAGAGATCAAGCGTTAATTAGGGGGGCCAGACCCCCCCAAAACCTCCCTGTAATTCGCACCCTGATTTAAATATAATTCCCAGAGTAAACTGCACAATTCATTACCACAAAAACTATTTTTCAGGCTTAATGAGGAAGCTATACACAGAAAAAAAATCTGTTAATTAACAGTTTCTGTATTTTGTGTTTTCTGTTTATTTATGGTTGTGAATTGCATTATGGGATGTTGGTCTCTGCTTTGTCGACTTTTGATGTTGAACATTCTCTGCAGTTTAACAAAGTGACTTTTATTGACATTTAGTAGTTTGAAATAATATAATGTATAAGAAATGATATGCAGAGAAAAATAACAAAATGTACTGCCAATTAATTAAATGTTTCTTTACCATAATTTACAACACCAACCCAGACAATATAGCATTTAAAAGTATTAAAAATGTTAATAAAAGTCACTTTTTTAGGTTAAAAGTTGTTGGAAGAAAGATTAAGGTCCCATAATGAAATTCAAAAGCATAAAAAAAGGGAAAAAAAAAACATCAATCGCAAATATAGGGAAAACTGCTAATTTATGAATAATTTTTCACAGAGTACAGATGTAGAAAGTTACACTGACAACAAACCATTCAAAATTATTTTTTACTATGAAAAAATATAAATTTGTACAATATTTGCTGAAAAAACCTGCTCTTGACCAGGTTAGATTCATAGACCAAGTTACCACGATAACTCAGCTCCCTTTTAGAAATGGATTTGATCTACTCCACTTTCCCAGGTTTGAGATACACTGTAAAAAATATAATTTTTCCATATTTTGTTATTCACATTTTTATTTTCCATCCCATTTATTTAGGCTTTTAAATTACATTATGGGACATTGCTCTCTCTCTCTCTCTTCCAATAACATTTAGCATTGAAAAGGTTGAAAAAGTTACTTTTATGGACAATTTTAATGGTTTAAAGTGATATATTGTTTGGTGATGTATTATTTTATGTTATTTTACAGACTAATTTCTCTTGACACTACCTGACAAAGTCTTGTCGTCGATCCCAGGTGTAAGAGCAACAAATAATAACTTGCCTTCTAGTTGATCATTTAGAAAAGTGGCAGAAGGTAGATTTTTCAGATGAACCATCTGTTGAACTGCATTCCAATCATCAAACATACTTCAGAAGACCTATTGGAACCTGCATGGACTCAAGATTCTCACAGAAATCAGTCAAGTTGAAAGAAAATCATGGTTTAGGGTTACATTCAGTATGGGGACTTGCGAGATATCTGCAGAGTGGATGGCAATATCATCAGCCTGAGGTATCAAGACATTTGTGCTGCCCATTACATTTCAAACCACAGGAGAGGGCAAATTCTTCAGCAGGATAGCGCTCCTTCTCATACTTCAGCCTCCACATCAAAGTTCCTGAAAGCAAAGAAGGTCCAGGATTGGCCAGCCCAGTCACCAGACTTGAACATTACTGAGCATGTCCAAAGAATGCTCAAAGAATCTTGATGAACTCTGGGAGTCCTGCAAGAACGCTTTCTTTGCCATTCCAGATGACTTTATTAATAAGTGATTTGAGTCATTGCAGAGA
Organism: Danio aesculapii; assembly: GCF_903798145.1. NCBI lineage: Eukaryota > Metazoa > Chordata > Actinopteri > Cypriniformes > Danionidae > Danio > Danio aesculapii. The sequence goes on along the minus strand of NC_079447.1, from coordinate 9,637,620 downwards.
TGTATGTATGCAGTCCTCCAAGCTCATTGGAGTCATACACAATATTAATTCTTTTTCCACTGCACCATGACTTTATATTCTACACTGGACATTATTTCTGTTAAGTGACAAGACTTTTGTCTAAGCAAAGTCAGACCTTACTGTAATAATTAAATAATCAAAAATCCAGGCATGATCATATATATTTATATTTATTTTGGTAAAATAAGTGGAATTTAGAGGCTTTTGCCTTTCATATAAGCCACTTCTGATACCAAATGATCAATTAGAATTATATTTTTTCTTATACATTTTATTATTTCAATCCAGTAAAATGTTAATAAGTCACTTTGTTAAACGGTAGAGTTGAATTTTCAACATCAAATGTCAACAGATCAAGGCCCCAGATTGCAATTCAGAACCGTAAATAAACAGAAAACACTTGTGAACCATAAAATATGGAAACTGTTAATAAACAGATATTTTTTTACAGTTCCTCCCTTTTTGAAAGAGAAAACCCTTAATATCAGGGTTAAAATACAGTACTCCTGCTTTCTGAAACCAACCCCAGATTGCTTTCATAGTGTAAACACTGATGCGGTCAAATGCATTCAAACAGCCACAAAATTCCTTTTACTTCTCCTTTTTACCTGACCGAACATTGCATTCTGCCAAAACACACAGATTACAATTACATATGTAAAGCATGAAGAGTCAATGCAAGTGGTAACAAGAAATGCATCTGAACGTATATTAAAACCAAACCTAAAACTCAATGTTTTGATCCTGTTTCCAGGCAGCTGTTTTCAATCTCCCTATCGAATTACAATCCACAGAAATAACTAGACTTGTAGATCACAGTCTGAGGGATCTCTCCTGCAGTGCCGCATTATCATCAGCTGCTTAAACACGCAGCCACATACCAATGCACTTTTATCAGACGGACCCACACTGAGGTGCAAAGGACAAACATGGCAGCTCTTGGCCCCCCTGTGAGAGAAAACAAGCCGACTGACGAAGCAGAAACCTCTGGAGAAAATCTGCTCTGAAAGCAGTTTGAGAGAAAATGTTTTGGTCGCCGTATTTATACATGCATTTAAATGTGAAGTGATTTTTTTGTTTGATTGTTTTAGCTTGAAAACAATCAACAGGTTACAACACCATGAACTCATGCGACTGTATAGGTTTATAATGATATTTAAAAAGAAATAAATAAGCCTTAAGGGTCTAAGGCAGGGATCACCAAACTTGTTCCTGGAGGGTCGGTGTCCTGCAGATTTTAGCTCCAACCCTAATCAAACACACCTGAACAAGCTAATCAAGGTCTTACTAGGTATACTTGAAACAATCAGGCAGGTGTGTTGAGGCAAGTTGGAGCAAAATCCTGCAAGGACACCGGCCCTCCAGGACCTAGATTGGTGACCCCTGGTCTAAGGTTATGCCCACACTAATACGTTTTGTTTAAAAATGTATTCGTTTCGGTCTTCCGTCCACACAAGGTATACGTCAAATAAAAGATATATACAAGTTGGATATAATGCTTTCGTTCCAACAATTAATGAGAAAATCTGACATCCCCCTCAGAAACTATGTTTTGAATATCTACAGGTAAGAGGTTTTATCCATTCAGAAAATAAAACTCATTCAAAAATATCATTGTCTGTCATAGAAGATCACACTCTAAAACATTTAAGAGATAGAGGTAATCTATCAATGTTTCATAACATACTCCTAGAGGGATCAAAAGATAACTCCTCATCCTACTTATCAGCATGGAAAATGATCTTCAAGAAGACATGTCTAAAAAAAGAATGGATAGATTCTTGTTTATTTGCTCAAAATAATAGTATTAACACAAGTTGTAAATTAGTGCAAAATAAATGGCTTACTTACATTACACCAGCTGAACTGCATGGATTTAACCCAAATATTCCTGATAGTTGTACAAAATGCAGTGAAGTTGGTACCCTTTATCATTGTGTAAGTGCAATGCGATTCAAACATTTTGGAAAGAGATCCTTATCATGATTGGTAAATTAAGATAAATTTAATTGAAGAAAATACACATTTGGTTCCCAAATTATGTTTATTTCATATATACCCTGTAAACATGAATCTGAACACAAGCAAACGCAAACTATTAGATTTTAGTTTACTCCAATCGAAGCATGTTATTGCTTTAAATTTGAAAAAAACTCAAAGGCCATGCTGTGGCCAGTGGATTAAAGAAAGCAATCCTGCTCTGGAGAAGCTGACATACAGTACACTGTTAAAGGAAAATTACAAGATTTGTATAAAATATAGACCCCCTTTCCTAACCAGGTGGACCATGCAACAATTTTTTTGATGTTTGAAACTTGTTTCAAACCCTTGTTGGTGTCTTTTTGTATTGTTCAGATGTCTTACATTTCAGCGACAATGAACAAATTTATTTAATTAGCACACACTGGAAAGCTGTGAAACGCAAGTTACAAAAATGTATTGGACGATGTTATTATTTATTTATTTTCTTAATTATGTACTGTTATTATTTGTATTGATGTAATTTATTTACATAAACATTTTAACCTTTTTAACAATTTGTTGGATTCCTGATGTTTCAATATTTCATAAAAGTTTTGTTTTTACTTGTCTGATTTATATATTTTTCCATTTAATTTAAGTCTTTTTTTTCTATTTTGTTCTTTTTATGTATTTTGTTCTGTAGTTCAAACAAAACCCAATAAATATATTTTGAAAAAAATAAAAAAAGATGAAAAACGTATCTTTTTGAAAACACCATTTTCATGTTGCTGTGTGGACTGTGAAAACCGAGGTTTTTAAAAATGATGATGCATTTTGGTCATGTGACACAGTCATGTGACCAATTCAGCTAACATGGTGGATGACATTGTAAATGTTTTGGATGCTGTCCATTTTGACAGCTTTATTAAAGATTAATCGGTTTATACATGCTCCATATTGCCTCAACAACAACTCCTCTTCACTGCCAGTCCATTTCAAGAATTCACACTTAGCTGATGATTGATAAATTAAGCATTTTCGGTATGCTTTGCTGGGAGAGAGGGGAATCTGAGCTCAGGTAGGTCTTGAAAGCTCCCCTGAATTCATTCACTTGTTCATTTTCCTTCGGCGTATTGCTTTGTTTATCAGTGGAATAAACCACCAACTATTCCAGCATGTTTTACGCAGCGGATGCCCTTCCATCTCTAACACAAGAAACACCCACTCAAAGCAGTGACCCTCTTGCTGTGAGGAAACAGTGCTAACCACTGAGTCGTCATGCCAGCCTACCTGGATTAATCTGATTGGTAAATCATGAGATAGCTAATGTGGGACCAGCCGTGGTCAATCATAAGCTCCTGAAATCTGAAATCTGTGATTTTTCTACAACATTTTGCTGCGACCCTGCAAAGATATGGAAAGTAAATAAAGGCCAGCCAGATATGAGAGTTAAAATAAACTTACGTCTGCGCACGTGCAGTGAATGGAAGCGTTTTCAATCATTTTACTGTGGATGGCATTTTTTTTATAGAATTAAAAGCAAAAGTGTGGACAATGTAGACAATGTTTTCAAATTTATCTGGATTTTTGGGGCACTAGGGATGTTTGGATATGCTCCGATATTCATGCTCATTTCTTCTACTTATACCTTTGACCAACAAGTCATTTTGTTTTATTCAGCACGAACTGTGCCACAAAGATATGCAACAAAGATGGATGTAAATGGTTGCATCAAAAAATAAAACAAAAAACGATTACGCATGGTAAGTTTTAGAAACAAAACTTCACAGAAACATGGCCATAAAGCATACTAAACGTTTCTGGACATGATACTTGAGAAATCAGTCTTTTAAACTGGAAGGATTCCATTTAAAGTGTAGTCAAGTATTTTGTAATATTCTGAGAAAAAAATTTAAATTATGAATGTCATACAATTTTACCATAATTTACAGAAGATACCCAGTAAAATGCCCTACAGTATGGCATTTGTATGGCATTACTTGATTCAATTCTTATGTTATGCAGAGAAAATACAATGAATTACTATTACAATAATAAAATACTATTATAAATAATAATGTTATTTAACTTGTTGGAAGAAAGATCAAGGTCCCATAATAAAATTTAGAAGCATAAATAAAAATAAAAAATAAAAACATGAATCACAAAATATGGAAAAGTGCTAATTTACGGATATTTTTACAGTGCATGTAGTTTGGTTTGTACATAAAATGATACACTGAATGACTATGAAACATTATTTTTACCCATATTTTGACATTTCGGTTCCACTAATTTATTTTTTTTAAATATTGCATACTTTACAAGCATTTTCTTTGTAGCCTTATATAAAATCATTTTTGTAAATGTAAATTGATGAAGACACCAAAATGTCAATACACACTGCAAAATGCTTTTCTTACTGGTCATTGTCATATTGTTACTAGTCCAAATGTCTAAAAGTTCTTAAATCAAGAAGCATTTTCTAGACAAGCAAAAATAATATCTTGTTTTCAGTAATACTATTTCAGAATTAAGTGAGCTTTTCTTTTAAAACAAGCTAAATAATCTGCTAATGGGGTAAGAAAAATTATTTTGTTTTTACATTTAAAAAGAAATGTGCTTATACCCCATGTAACAAATGTACTTGTGCTTACCCCATTAGCAGTTTAATTTGCTTATTTTAAAGAAAAACTAGCTTAGTTTTGTCATATTATTTTGATAGATTATTATTTTTGTCTGTCTAGAAAATGCTTCTTGATTTAAAAAATTTGGACTAGAAACAAAACCAAACCCCTAAAAACCCTTTGCAGTGCAACTACAGGCTTTTTGCATATATTATTTAAGGACAAATTTCTCTCAGTTCTGTAAAAAAGTCAACAAGCAGAAACAGGACACATAGTCATCAGTCAAAACATATGTAAAAAAACAAAACAAACCTATAACGGATCGTCTGTGGTGAGATTAAGACTCACTGAATGACAGTAAGATTCTACATCCGCTCTCAGAGTCAACATTCACAGACGTTATTTATGAATATGACATTGAATGGAGGAGTTTGGGAACAGGGGTTATGCTCCATGAGTTTTGACTTGGATGGGAGGAAACTCTTTCTGCCTCACTGGCTGTGAAAGGTTTGTGTGACGCACTGACATTTCATTAGCATGGTCCTTTTTGTCTGTGTCAATCGTGTGGATTTGCGATGTTACGTAAAGCAGTTGCTGATTTCACAATCATTTCTTCAGAAAATCGAAAACTAACAATCGAGTGCTGAAAGTCTAATGATGTTGTGGACTGAAGCGCAACATAAAACCCACTCAAAATCAGTCACATCTACAGCTAACACTGTTGCACAAATAAACATAAAAAAGACAGATTCGAATAAAATAAAAGTATTTACAGAAGGTGTTTGCTAGCATAGAAAGGAAGTCGGACTGACACACAAAATTATGCCTCCTGTGAAATTTTATTTCTTTCTAAAATATTTCCCAAGCGATGTTTAATGAAGAAATTATTTTTTCCACCATATTTTAAACATAATAATTTGCACAACTAATTTCTAATAAATAATTTCTCTTGTCTTTATTGTAATAATAGTACGTATATTTTTACTAGTTATTTTTGCAAATTGCAAGATACAGTACTAGTATTAAGCTTTAAGTGCAATTTAAAGGCGTAAATAACATTAATAATAATCTCTTAAGGGGGCTAATAATACTGTATACAGAATTTAAACAAATTATTTTATTCCTTACAAACTAAAATACATTTTCTACAGGAGAAAAAAAAATATTTTAGGGTATAAATAAATTAGGATCTAGGATAGATGGATGGATGGATTAATAGACAGACAGAACGATATAACGATGGATGGATGGAAGGAAGGATGGACGGACAGCTAGAACGATATAGCGATGGATGGATGGATGGATGGATGGAAGGATGGAAGGACAGTCAGAACGATATAGCGATGGATGGATGGATGGATGGACGGACAGCCAGAACGATATAGCGATGGATGGATGGATGGATGGATGGACGGACGGACAGCCAGAAGGATATAGCGATGGATGGATGGATGGATGGACGGACAGCCAGAACGATATAGCGATGGATGGATGGATGGATGGATGGATGGATGGATGGATGGATGGATGGATGGATGGATGGATGGATGGATGGATGGATGGATGGATGGATGGATGGATGGAAGGATGGACGGACAGCCATAACGATATAGCGATGGATGGATGTATGGATGGATGGATGGATGGATGGACGGACAGACAGCCATAACGATATAGCGATGGATGGATGGATGGATGGATGGATGGACAGCCAGATGGATGGATGGACGGACGGACGGACGGTGTAATGGTTTCCCAGTTATCTTACTTACACCACGGACGGACGGACGGACAGACAGACAAACAGATAGGAATCTTTTTGGCTTGAGACTTCCGGTCTCATTCACTTCCATTCATTTTTAGACGTTAAAAACAGCTTGTTTTGCTGCTTGATGTTGCAAACTGATATTTTCTTTTAATATTATTCTACTTTGTCTGTAAAGTCATGCAAACACTTGTTTGTAGAGCAAGTAGCTTGATTGTTTTTCTGTCGTTTACTATTCCTAGTCATTTCTCCCATAGACAACTGAATCAGTTCTAAAACAATCGCAAAAACGAGAGCACTTCCGCATTGAAGAATAAGGTCAATACCGCATGTCTTTGGACTGTGGGGGAAACCGGAGTACCCAGAGAAAACCCAATCTAACACGGGGAGAACATGCAAACTCCACACAGAAATGCCAACTGGCACAGCCGGGGCTTGAACCAGCGATCTTCTTGCTGTGGTGTAATAAGCTAACTGCATTGCAGGACACAACAATGCATATAATGTGCTCTACTGTTTTTCACATAATACAATCTATAGCGGAAATATACAGGTATGTAATTTAACACATCGCACCTCTGTCTGATTGAGCCTCGTGTTTACTGAACCTCCGTCACCTGCTCCAGATCACACCTGAACTGAGGTCAGCGAGTTCAACAGTCACTGGATGACAAACAGCTGGAAAGAGTCACAAAGATTAACATGCTTTAATCAATACAGATGCAAATATTCAGGGCATCTGAATATTTATATATGTAAGAATAACCACAAACATATATTGGGATACAGCAGAATACAGAGAGAAAAACAGCAGAATAAGAGCACTAGAGGTTTGTTGAGCTGGTTTCCCAGAACAATAAACCCAGACTTTTTATGGCTTTTTATGATCTGTTTGCTCTGTCCTGCTAATCCAGGTCAACATCTGACAGATAACACACAACACATACATACCTTGCAGCTGTCAAATACACAAACACACACACACATGCACACAAAGATAGAGACTGAAATATATGTGACTAATGTGTATCAATAAACAGCATTTGCAACTTCATTCATTCATTTTTCTTCGGCTTAGTCCCTTATTTATCAGGGGTCACCACAGTGGAATGAACCGCCAACTAATCCAGCATATGTTTTACACAGCTGATGCCCTTCTAGTTGCAACCCAGTACTGGGAAGCATCCATACACACACATTCACACACATACACTTTGGCCAGTTTAGTTCATTCAATTCACCTATAGCGCATGTCTTTGGACTGTGGGGAAAACCGGAGCACCCGGAGGAAATCCACACTAACACGGAGAGTACAAGCAAACTATACACAGAAATAGCATTTGCAACTTAATTAAGGTAAATTGTACTTTGCAAATGTGATTTAACTCATAAAAAAGTCAGATGTTAACTCGCAATAGTATAAATAACATCAGAAATACATAAAAGGAGCAACAAATTAGGGCTGCACACATTGTTTCAGCATTGATACTGCAATGTAGTCATTCGCAATAGTCACACTGCAGGATCTGCAAATTTGAGTTTGTATTATAATTTATACTCTTATAATAATTTGTATCTTTCTAACTTTAATAAGGATTGACTTTATTGAAATATTTGTATCTTTAATATTCAATGACTGTACCTGAATACTGTTAAACTCATGATAACGAAAATGATAACGCATTTCTAATATTTATTTCAATTGTATCTTTTTCTTTATTGTATTTATAGATTGTTTATTAGATTTTATGCAGATGAACTCAATTAAAAATGATCAATTCTTTCCAAATATATTTGGAGATATTTAAGCCACCTGGTGAAATTATATTCATATTGCAACATATATTGCAGGGGTTGTAAAATGAGCCTATTTTCAAAAACAGTGGAGTATGTACTTTAAAGACAGGTTGTTAATGGCCCAACCTACAAAGACAGACAGGAGTCGCAGAATTGATCACTGTCTGGCACCAAACACACACACAGTTATGCACAGATTTTCATGCACATACAAATAACATATAGCATTGAAATGCATGACTTTGCCAACATTAGAAAAAGCAAATACGCACAAAAGCAAAAGAAAACAGAAATAAGAATTTAAAACTGTTTAAGCACGTTTAATAAGGCATTAAAGAAAATCCAAGTAAATTGATCAAGGTTTTCTGTGAGGGTTGGCATCCCTAACATCACTAGCTCATTATAAAAACAAATTAAGTCAGTGGAAAGTCCCCCTATGACAGAAAACAAATGTATGTTTATGCTCTGGAAAGCTATGAAGTTTGTCATGTTTAACCCTCCATAAAGCTTCGCCTTTATGAAGAGCGTCATTCCCTGGTAATATTGCACCATATAATCCAAGATAAATAGCCATTATAGGCCAGAATGTTTGCTGAAACAACACACGATCAAATGTGGAGGGTTTTGTGAAGGTCAAATCGGTTGTTAAAAAATACCGCTTTTTTATTTTTGAACGTCACAATTTGGCTTGTGGTGATTTATAGATAGTTTCTAATTGACTAATTGCTAAAGAGTGCTCCGTTTGACCTTCCTTACAGTTTTATAGGCGTATGCTGAATTTATTTAATGACAAAATCAAAATATAGGGATCAATAGGTCAAGTATAGGCAGCTGCATTGATCTGAGGTAAAAATGTACAAGTTGAATTTTACATTCACAGCTTCTAGACAAGAGCTTTGTGTAGGCTAGCTAGCAAATATATACAATGCAGCACTGTTGCCCTCTAGTGGAGGAATACAGTTGTAAATCATTCCTACAAATGCAGAACTTTTGGATTAGGAAAATCAGCGTGTTGTTTTATTAGTATTACATTTCAACATTTCATGAAGGATAAACAGTGTTTTAAAGATAAGTTTCTAAGCAAATATTTCCACAATGCCTTACAGACCGGAAATAATTATATAAAATCTGCCATTGCTTCGTGAGGGAGTTTGTTTACTTTGTCAACCTGAGGTTCATTTTGATATCCATTTTAAGTTGATGAAAAGTTTAAAAGTGAGGTGAACCAACTATTGTTACCATAAAGCACAATTGGTTAAATTCATCGTTAATACTTACGTTTGCGATGTTGAATTCCTTCAAAATACCACTTCCTGTTGGATTGGATGATGTCATTGGTTAATTAGGTACAGCTAGCGTTACTTTTCAAAAATACATAATCGATGCTAAGTAACATTAAGGACACAATAAAAAAATCGGAATATCTCTTAACCCTTATGTTTTCATCCACTCTGGAGTGCTTTGTCCTAATTTGGCCATAACTGTTTATGTTTCGGCTAGCAGAATGATTTTTGGTGACATCTTATCTTGACACATATTTTGAGAAAATGCATGGAATAAAAAAATAAAAATAAAAAAAATCTCAACAAAACTCTCTGGAAAAATTTACTACCCTTTCGTTGTGTTAAGGATAAAACATCCAATGAATTAAACTGCTGTAAATATATATAAATAATAAATAATTTTTGTTTTTCCATAAATCTGTTAATCAACCTCAATCCTGAACAAAACTACTAAATTACTTAGAAAATTATTGGATTTTTACGCTTTAATTTCCAAAATAATAAATGAGGTCACTGATTTGGTGAAAAACACCAAACCTTTGATGCATTGTTTTTGATTAATTTTATTTTATTTCTCTCCCTAATTTACTGTTGGTGGCTGTTTTTGCCGCATAACCACATTTTTTGATTGCAATATCATGACACCATATAATCATGCATTTTGGATTGTTGGTGGTTTTCCCAGTTGGGAAGAGGTCAAATTTGTCATTTTTACTGTTGATCATCAGTTGGCACCATTAAACCCTTATAATATATAGACCTGCGCAAAAAAAAGCTTAGTTTCTGGATTTTTATATGGAGTATAACAGCAAATAAAAGTGTGTATGTGTGTCTGTGAGTGTGTGAGAGTGACCTTTACGCACTTACCTTGGTGTGTCTGAGAAAATCTAAATATGCATCTCAGCTTACATGGAGTAAACAAAAACAAAGACTGTGTATTTATGCACCCTCAAATGTGGTTATAATGGAAGTCAATGGGGCACAAACAGCCACCAGAAGTAAATTTCAGAAAAAATGTAAATCTAACAATTCATCAAAGCCAATGTTGTTATCAATCATTAATATGTGCAAGACTGTGATAAAAAAAGGTTAAATAAATCCAGTCCACTTTTTGAAATGTCTTTTTATAATGGAAATACGTCATTTTGTGTGTGTTTTTTAACCAAATCAGTGACAGCATTTATGAACTTGGCAATTAAAGGGTTAAAATCCTGTAATTTTCTAAACAATTTAGTAGTTTTGATCAAGACTGAGGTTGAGTAACAGATTTATACAAAAAAATTTAAAAATATATTTATCTGATGCATTTTTAGTGGTTTAATTCAGTGGATGTTTTCACCCAGAACATAACAAAAGGACAGCAAATTTGAACAATGAAAATGAAAATGTTGTTTGTCCTTTTTTTTGTTGTCTGTCATTGCAATGTGACTTTATGTTGAAATGTTGCATTATGTTGAATACATATTATCTAATAAAACATTTAATACTTTATCTATAGTATGAAGTGAACCAAATATTTCCCAGTATTTTCATGCATAGAATTTAGACTATAGCAAGAAATAATAATAATTCAGATCACAGTGCAGCTCCAAATTCATTGTACTTATATGTTGGTCATTTTAAATCTTCATACTTGTCAAATAGCCATAAAATCGCTAGGCTTTATCCTTTAGTCAGCAATACGTTTTTTAAAATTTAAAACATAAAATAAGGCGATGCAGTGGCGCAGTAGGTAGTGCTGTCGCCTCACAGCAAGAAGGTCGCTGGTTTGAGCCTCGGCTGGGTCAGTTGGCGTTTCTGTGTGGAGTTTGCATGTTCTCCCTGCGTTCGCGTGGGTTTCCTCAGGGTGCTCCGGTTTCCCCCACAGTCCAAAGAGATGCGGTACAAGTGAACTGGGTAGGCTAAATTGTCCGTAGTGTATGAATGAGTGTGTATGGATGTCTCCCAGTGATGGGGTGCGGCTTGAAGGGGAAAACATGCTGGATAAGTTGGCGGTTCATTCCGCTGTGGCGAACCCGGATTAATAAAGGGACTAAGCTGAAAAGAAAATGAATAAATGAATGAATATAAAATATAAGTGCTATAATAAGTCATAATTATGCTGTTAAATATTTTTTGCTCATATTTTGCTTCTATATTTTCACTGAAGTTATTTGAAATATTAAAGTAAACACTTTACTTGCATTTAATGTGCTTTCTATGTATACAAAATCACTTATGATTTCAATATTTATTTGGATATCCTTTCAATATGCTTGTGTGTCCAAACCATTAAGCACAAAAAGCAGACATGATGTATTTCCCCATCTTTTATTCCAACCTGACACTAACTGATAATGGCAATGTTGTGATCTGAATTCACGTTTTCATTTTGGGCTGACTAATAATTCAGTATTCAGTCAAGTTTACTCAAACACCACGCAATAATACGTCCAATATGATTCATGTGGATGAAATAAAAACAGCTGTAGACTACGAGAGCCCGTTCTCTTGTAATGCCTTTGGTTTTACTGAGAGATCACACATGGAAACATTTCCCTTTTCTCAGAAATACAGTTGAAATACAATAAATTGGCAGTGAGTATCAGCTTTTCAAATAAAAAACCAAGTCAAATGCAGTTTATTTTTTTACCTTAACTTTGTATTCTATTCTTTAAATATACAATAGGGACATCAGCATTGAATCAACAGGTAAAATAGTATCAGAAAGCACAGTCAAGTGTGTCATTTTTGCACCACCAGTAATATTAAAATGAAATGTTACTGCTTTGAGAAGCATAACCAGATCCAGAATGATCATGAAAATGTTTTTGTTGTTGTTGTCCGCTATATTGACACAGAAATGACACACCTGACCTGTAGTTTTACAGATGTTTTGGAGGCTGGTACAGTATAGTAAAGAGTGAATACATGGATATGTGCCAGTATGGATTAAGTCTCTTTGAATGCATTCAAAACTCATAGAAATCCGCACAGTGTAGCATCTACAATCTCTTTCTGAACTGAAAAGTGACGTAAACAGATGAGTCTTTGCTGGAAAAAGGAATTAAATGGATTATGGCTGCAAATATATAAAGGTTTCGATCATCAGACCTGCACTAACATGATTTACAAAGACATAAACGAAGAACAAAGAAGAAAAGGAGGAGAACATTTTTGGAAGACGGAAAAGTAACCCTTTGAAGGGGACCTATAATGCACAAATCACTTTTATAAAGGGTTTAAGCACAGTTCTGTGGTAAGAGTCTCTAATTATAGCCAGCTCATAATGGTAAAAATGTAATAATTTTATTTTATATAATCACACTTGATAAAAACAGTCTGCAGAAACACTTTGATTGACATTCTCCCTTTGTACGTGTCATCAGAGGGTGAAAGCCCCGCCCATTAGTGATGATTAGCATAGACAGCCCTGAGTGAGAAGCAGCCATCTGCCATTATGAGTATTTTACATTTAAGTCAATGCAAAGATGCGATTAGACATCCGGTGTCAATCTACGCAAATGAGGCGGCATGAATTGCACGAATGACACATCTTGAATTTACCGTTTTGACACGCTTAATGCACAAATTGTTTGATTTGGAAAATCTTAACTTTAGCGGACATTCCTGCCATGTTAACCAATCAGGAGCTTGCTCTAGTACAGGTGTGATTACGACGTAGCTCCTGTTGTTGGTGTCCCGAGGGGAAATCGTGCTGCTGGCACGGAACAACAGCTGACGAAACTGGGCTCGGCTCAGTCGGAAGCACCGCTGAAAGCTTCCATCATCCAGGTGTAGAACTCATAGAGCTGGGTGCACCTCGGAAGGACCCAAACCCAACAGCAAACAATTATTCGCCATTTATCAGCCATATCCGCACTCCTACGTCAAGTTGCGGTCGATCTGAAAACCGATCCAATTGGTCCACTGTTTTTATGTTGTTAAATTGAAAAAAAAAAGGACTGGGTGTGTTTATATCACCCCAATATGACTGTCTATACACTATATCTACACACATGTCTGTGCAAAAAGCTTGAAAAGTAGATTTTTCACCATAGGTGCCCTTTAAGGTTGCGTATTATGTCGTGAATATACCCCTGTAATGCATACTACAGTCCTTTTTTTGTCTGGCTTTCTCAGATATCTCACCTGTTCACCAAATTGACTAATTATATCGCTGGGAATGTCTGACACCGGTGCATACATATTGTAATAGACGTGCCAGATACGAAAGCTTGACAGGCGTACCAACAATAACTAAGGAGGGCAGGGCTTAGCGAAGGGTCAGTTTTTAGGATCAAATCCTAAAAGGGGCCATTCCAAAGAGTTATAAAACATTATCTGTGGGGTATTTTAATATTCTTATTATCTAGGGACATCGGATATTTTTCATTTTGTAAAAAGCTGCATAATAGGTCTCCTTTAAAGTGCACTCATGTCTTGGATTAAATTGAACCACTCTAAGCATTTTAGATTTTTTAAATAACCTATGGACAAAAGGTCAATCAGGAGGTTATGATGCATGTTAAAGGGTTAAAGGAACAGAGAGTCGTATAATAAATAAAGTGTTACACATTTTGGAGATGTATAGATGAGTAGGTTGGACCCTCCGTTTGTTCCAGACTGACATCGTATGATAATATTGCAGCATGGGACTTTCTTCTGGCTATAGTTATAGGCGAGAAACACCGGAGGAGGAGTAAACAGCTGTGTGTGATACATCAGGTGAGCGTGTGCAGATGTGCGCAGATTTCCTGCTCAGAAGAGTTTGGCTTTCTTCTTCAGTTCATTGCGTTTCCACAGAGGCAACCTGTTGAATTCCTGAATTTCCATCCCGAAGATTTCAAAGAACACTTCTGGAGACAGGTGGCGCTAGAAATACAGGAGGAAGAAATATTTAAAAGAAGAAAAAAAATATATATATATATTAATCCTCCTGTGACCTGGGCACTATTTTAACAGTAGATTTTTACATTTTGGGGGACAATTTTGACCTGCTAGCTATATAAAAACTTTTTCACACCACAAAAACTACTGGTACACACTGACAGAGACACACACACACACACACACACACACACACACACGCACACACACACACATTTAGATTTTTCTTTTGAGTTTTTCTAAAAACTTTTTTACACTCACGCAGGTACTTTTAGCATTAGAAAATATAGCCTTTACTTTAGTCAAAAACTAGTGTTGCCCTCTGATTAAACATCGATGAAAAACTGCACACTGATGAGGGAAAACCTAGGCATTCACAGAGTTTGTGATGATGATGGGAGTGTTTAATAATGCAATATACACTTATCGGCCACTTTATTAGGTACACCTGTCCAATTGCTCGTTAACGCAAATTTCAAGAGTTCCCACTTAGATATGCTTGAGGTTAATAGTAGGTTTGGAATGCTGTCCTGGAAGAGAACCCCGAGCTCGGAGATAATTGAGCCCAAGGCTCCTGCCTGGTCAATAAGCATATAATGGGGGTCTGAGATCAGGTAGATCTTGAGAGCTCCCCTTAGAAAAGGGAGGAAAAAGAGGAGATAGGGTGGAAGGGGGGATTCTTCCAAAACGAAGATAAGGCAGTAGGGGAAAATTGGTCTATTTATTGTAAGCTTGCATCAATCTGATTGGATTATTACTGATTACAGATGAGAATCCAGTCGTGCTCAATCATATCACGTGCTCCTCTCAAAATTAGTTTATGAAACTTCACTTCTAATCAGCCAATCACAAGGCAGCAACTCACTGCATTTAGGCATGTAGACATGGTCAAGACGATCTGCTGCACTTCAAACCGAGCATCAGAATGGGGAACAAAGGTGATTTAAATAACTTTGAATGTGGCATGGTTGTTGGTTCCAGGCTGGTCTGAGTATTTCAGAAACTGCTAATGTACTGGGATTTTCACGCACAACCATCTCTCGGGTTTACAGAGAATGGGCTGAAAAAGGGAAAATATCCAGTGAGCGGCAGTTCTGTGGGCGCAAATGCCTTGTTGATACCAGAGGTCAGAGGAGAATGGCCAGACTGGTTCCAGCTGATAAAACGACAACAGTAACTCAAAAAAACACTCGTTACAACCGAGGTATGCAACCTAGCATCTCTGAAAACACAACATGTCTAACCTTGAGGCAGATGGGCTACAACAGCAGAAGACCACACCGGGTGCCACTCCTGTCAGCTAAGAACAGGAAACTGAGACTATAATATGCACAGGCTCACCAAAATCATCTCAGACTGCTTACTTGAACATAAAATGAGTTCCCAGTACTCAAATGGCCTTTACAGTCACCAGAACTCAATCCAATAGAGCACCTTTGGGATCTGGTGGAACGGGAGATTCACATCATGGATGTGCAGCCAACAAATCTCCAGCAACTGCATGATACTATCATGTCAATATGGACCAAAATCTCAGGAATATTTCCAGTACCTTGTTGAATGTATGCCTCAAAGAATTAAGGCAGTTCTCAAGGCAAAAGGGGGTCCAATCCGGGACTAGTAAGGTGTACCTAATAAAATGGCCGTTGAGTGAAGATTTTAAAATAGATTGATATTGAAACGCTTGAAAAGGTGGGTACGTTTTGACACAAAGTCAATTCTAAGACAACAGGAGGGTTAAATAAATCATAATATTTGGATTTGTGTTTAAGATTTATTTATTTGAATTGCGTAAAAAATGTCAAGATCATATATTTTTTGACATAAGCCAACAAATTAAAATCATAAATTAAACCGAGAAGTAACAGGCCAAATTTCTGCACTCGATACAAACATATTTTCACAATACATGAATTCAAAAAGCACGAATGCCTTTTGCTGCTTGTTCAAACAACTTATTTAAAATGAGTTGAAACAACAAAAGTGACAATTTTTAGGGGGGCAACTTAATTGTTTTAAGTTTAGTCCATTTAAATTAGTAAAAACGATTAAGTTAACTTAATCGATTTGTGTTGGGAGAACTTAAAGTAATTGTGTGGAACCCAGCCTGTTTTTACAGAGTAAACTGTGAAAAATTACCTCTAGTCGAGTTCTGTCCACATCTCTGGGCAGTTTGGAGCGACTACGGCTGGTTATAATTAGCATTTCATATGGATAAACCTTTAAAAACACGTATAAATCAGTATAAAAATGCTGCATCTGCTCTTTCTAATGTGCGAAATATTATAACTTACATTAAGTTAGTTCCCTATATGCTAATTCAACTCATGAATAATAAATACCATTTAATATCATTTAATAAGTTACACTTGCCTTTGGTTCCAGCATATTCGGCATAGACACTCCTCGGTCCATTCTAGTGGGTGTTCGATGACCGTCATGCATAGGCTAATAATTATAATAATAATAATAAAAAAGGAAGATAGAGAAGCTATTTTAATTGTTTAACTGTCTTTTTCCACTTGAATATTACATATTATATTTAGACTAAGGATGAAATAATTATATATGGGAACACATAAGTGATTAAAAGAGATAATCAAGTCTACATACCTGAAACTCTGTTAGGAAAAAAATAATAACAATATTTTGAGTTATTTTAATTAAAAAAATGATTCAAATAAAATCTCATGCCATATCTAGTTTATGTAAATGATGCTTTATAATACAATGGGAATTTATTTCACAGTGCATATGCCTATATGTGAATATTATAGCTCTCATGTTCATCTGTGTAATTTAAGTTGGATTTAATGAAAAGACAGGTAGACTTACCTCTCATGCCACCACACACGTCCCCATAACTGTTATACTGAGTGAAATCAGTGGACTGAGGCTGCAGCAAAATAAACATTACAACAGGGTGAATGCACTGAAGAATCAGCATTCAGAAACTGCTAGACAAATATTTATAAAGGAAACAGCATGTTTCCCTGAAAAAAAATTTGCTTGCACAAAAATGAAAGAGCATTTACCTTTAAAATTTGTATAAGTAAATAAATAAATAAAATAAATAAGTAAGAAATAAATAATAATTGAATAAATAAGTTTTAAATGTGAAAACTTAAAAAAAAAAAAAAAGTATAATATATGATATTATATAAGTGGCACGGTGGCTCAGTGGTTAGCACTGTCGCCTCACAGCAAGAAGGTCGCTGGTTTGAGTCTCAGTTGCGTCAGTTGGCATTTCTGTGTGGAGTTTGCATGTTCTCCCTGTGTTGGCGTGGGTTTCCTCCTAGTGCTCTAGTTTCCCCACACAAGTCCAAAAACATGGGCTATAGGTGAATTGAATGAACTAAATTGGCCATAGTGTGTGTGAATGAGAGTGTATGGGTGTTTCCCAGTGATAGGTTGCACCTGGAAAGGCATCCGCTGTGTAAAACAGTTTGCATGTTCTCCCTGTGTTGGCGTGGGTTTCCTCCGGGTGCTCTAGTTTCCCCACACAAGTCCAAAAACATGGGCTATAGGTGAATTGAATGAACTAAATTGGCCATAGTGTGTGTGAATGAGAGTGTATGGGTGTTTCCCAGTGATAGGTTGCACCTGGAAAGGCATCCGCTGTGTAAAACAGTTTGCATGTTCTCCCCGTGTTCATGTGGGTTTCCTCCAGGTGCTCCAGTTTCCCCCACAGTCCAAAGACATGCACTATAGTTGAATTGAATAAGCTAAATTGGCCGTAGTGTATGAGTGTGTATGGATGTTTCCCAGTACTGGGTTGCAGCTGGAAGGGCGTCCGCTGTGTAAAACTTATGCTGGATAAGTTGGCGGTTAATTATGCTGTGGCGACCCCTGATGAATGAAGGGACTAAGCCAAATGAAAATTAATAAATGATATTATGTAATGATTCTTACACGGTGCAGTCCATTTCGCCCATATCCAGGCAATGAACCGGTTTTAGATGGTGAACTTTGATCTGCAAAATAAGAACATTTTTAATACACATCCACTATGAAAAAAAATACATTTTTAAAATATTGTATTTATTTATACTGTAATAAAATTATATACACAAATATTATTATTATCATAAATGGTTTTAAATTATATATTTATTATGATTTTTTTTACTAGTTTCTCTGGATTTATGACTTGTTTTGTGTTTGAGTAAAACATGATTTTAGATTTGTTCTGTAAAATACTCAGGATTTTTCTTCCAAATAAAAAAATATTTATTATTTTAAGCATTTTTTAGTAAAAAAAAAAAAAAGAAAGAAAAAAAGTTTTTCTGTGTTTTTAGAAATGTGTTAGGAAATAAATTTTTCTTAAATTATAATAATCCCGATTTTCAATCACAACTAATGCATACGTTTGCTATTCTGATCATTTGTTATTGTCCAGACAATACTTTTATATTAAATTTGGAAGACATTTTAAGACTTTAAGAAGATAAAAAAGGATAGCATTAACGTTTTACTCAAACCCATAGATTAAAAAATCATGTAGATCCACAGAAATAGTTTTCCAGTTGTCTTTTATTTTTTTCTATAGCTGAACATTTGCTAGAGAATAAGCAGCTTAAATAACATACAGTTGAAGTCAGAATGAATTGCCCTCCTGTGAATTATTTATTTTCTTTTTCCAATATTTCTCAAATTATGTTAAACAGGAATTTTTCACAGTATTTGCTATAATATTTTTTCTTCTGTAGAAAGTCTTATTTGTTTCATTTCAGCTAGAAAGTAGTTTTAAAATGTATTTATTTTTTATAGTCTACAGAACAAACCATCGTTATACAATAAATTGCCTAATTACCCTAACCTGCCTAGTTAACCTAATTAACCTAGTTAAGCCTTTAAATGTCACTTTGTGAAGTTTATTTATAAACTAATTTCTAGAGGATCACATGCTTATCATTGCTTGCAGCCGGTCCCGCATTATCTAATTTATGATTCCCCAATCAGGCGATTCCTAAGCCACTATAAATACTCTAAGTTCCATGTGACCGCCATCTTCATTTTGAAGAATCCCCCCTTCCACCCCTACTCCTCCTCCTTTCCTAGATGGGTGGCACGGTGGCCCAGTGGTTAGCTCTGTTGCCTCACAGCAAGAACGTCACTGGTTCTAGTCCTTACCAAGCCAGCTGACGTTTCTGTGCAGAGTTTACACGTTTTCCCCATGCTCACGTAGCTTTCCCTGGGGTTCACCGGTTTCCGCCCACCATCCAAAAACATGCATTGACTAATCCAAATCAGCACCATAGACATGCTCATGGTAAGTAGTTATCTCTTAAGAGCAATCACTATCTGTTCATTAGCCACTACAGCAGGGGAGTTCTTGAGATCTACCTGAGCTCAAACTCCCCTCTTGCCTTGCAAACGGGAGGGAGCCACGAGCTCCGGGATCTTATGAGCTCAGGGTTCTCTCCCGGGACGGCATGCCAAACAAGGTTTATAATCAATCACAATCTAAGACTCTTGAAAAGCTGTATAGAAGTGTCTTGAAAAATATCTAGTCAAATATTATTTACTGTCATCATGGCAAAGATAAAATAAATCAGTTATTAGAAATGAGTTATTAAAACTATTTTGTTTAGAAATTCTTTTAAAAATATATTTAAGTTAAACAGAAATTGGGGAAAACTATACAGGGGGGCTAATCATTCAATAATTCTGACCTCAACTGTAAGTAGAGAATCAGCAGATGAGCATCTGGTGTGTAATGTATTGTACTGAGGTGCATTACTGCTTCCGTGTTCGTAGCGTTGTGCTGACAGACTCCTTGCATGACGCTCTCGGATCTTCTCCTTCTCCATCTCCTCTTTCAGGATCATTTTCCCTAAACCAGACTGAATCTGGAGGCAGAAACATGAAGCATTTATATAGGAATACAACTCAACCTCATATTGCATATTGCTGCACTGTTTCTGACCTTGTTGAGATGTTCCTCCTGAATCTGCCTGCGTTTCTGGATCTCCTCCTCATCCTCTTCTTTCGACCTTCTTCTCCCATCTGTTCCTAAATAACAAAATAGCCCACTTTTACACACACAAGCCTCTGTAATACAACAATGGAGGGAACAGCTAAGGCAAATGAAAAATACACTATTTTTTTCCTATATACTAACACCTATAGAAGTACTGAAATGACATGAAACTTGAGTATTATGTCGATTACACACAGAGACATGGACAGAAAGACGACACAAATGTTTGAAGTCAATCTCAGTTTTTGCCCATCACAAGTATGCAGTATATATGTTCTTAAAACATTGCACGAACTTTACTCTTATGTTTTTTTAAACGTTTAGTCATTTAGCAGTCACTTTTATGCAAAGCAGCTTTTAGTGAGGATAAACAAGCACTTTAAATCATAGGAGAGTTGCAATATATACAGTGCATCCAGAAAGTATTGATAACGCTTCACTTTTTCCACATTTTTTAATGTTACAGCCTTATTACAAAATGGATTAAATTCATTTATTTCCTCAACATTCTACACACAATACCCCATAATGACAATGTGAAAAAAAGATTTTTTAAATTGCTGCAAATTTCATTCGTTCATTCATTCATTCATTCATTTTCTTTTCGGCTTAGTCCCTTTTGTTGCAAATTTATTAAAAAATAAAAAACCTGAAAAATCACATGTACACCAGTATTCAGAGCCTTTACTCAATACTTTGTTGATGCACATTTGGCAGCAATTACAGCCTCAAGTCTGTTTGAATATGATGCCACAAGCTTGGAACACCTGTCTTTGGGAATTTTTGCCCATTCCTCTTTGCAGTACCTCTCAAGCTCCATCAGGTTGGATGGGAAGCGACGGTGTACAGCCATTTTCAGATCTCTCCAGAGATCTTCAATAGGATTTGGTTTTGGGCTCTGGCTGGGCCACTCAAGGACATTCACTGAGTTGTTGTGAAGCCACTCCATTGATATTTTGGCGATGTGCTTTGGGTCATTGTTCTGCTGGAAGATGAACCGTCGGCCCAGTCTGAGGTCAAGAGCACTGTAAAGCAGGTTTTCATTCTGGATGTCTCTGTACATTGGTGCATTTATCTTTCCCTCTATCCTGACAATCCTGTCTCGGAGGTCTACAGACACTTGCTTTGTCTTCATGCTTGGTTTGTGCTTTGACATGCACTGTCAACCCTGGGACTTTATATAGACAGGTGTATGCTTTTTCAAATTATGTCCAATCAACTGAATTTACCACAGGTGAACTCCAATTAAACTGCTGAAACATCTCGAGGATAATAAGTGGAAACAGAATGTACCTGAGTTCAATTTAGAGCTTCATGGCAAAGGCTGTGAATACTTCCATACATGTGATTTTTCAGCTTTTTTATTTTTCATAAATTTGCAACAATTTCGAAAAAAAAAATTCTCATTATCATTATGGAGTATTGTGTGTAGAATGTTGAGGAAATAAATGAATCGAGTCCATTTTGGAATAAGGCTGTAACATAAAAAAATGTGAAGCGCTATTAATACTTTTTCGGACTCACTATACATTCTTTGACAAGTCTAAGCATTTATATAAAGTTTTAAAGAAAGCTTTTTTCAGAATGCTCTCAGGATGTTCAGAGTATCATAAGTAAATGTGCTTCTTGACGTTTCTAAACTAAAAAACTTACTAGCCATTTATTTTCTTTTTTTTTAAATAAAAGCTATTTCTACACCAAGAGCATATTAAAGGTGCAGTAGGTGATCTGCCAAAATGCTATCCATTAGCATAAAAGCTTTGAAAACACAGTCCCTGCAAAGCCATGTCTCCTAAAACACGAATGCTCACCATAAAGATGACAGCAGACAATCCACTAAATCACCGGTGTCAAACCCGCATCTTTGCAAAATTTAGCTTTAACCTTAATTAAACACACCTGATCAAAATAATTAAGTCCTATAGGCTTGTTTTAAACCTCCAGGTTAAGCTGCGGTCACACTGGACTTTTCTCCCCATAGACTTCCATTCATACGCACGCGAATGCGTCAGACCGGTCACGCAAGGTCGTGTGACAAGTTTCGCAGTTCACTGCATTGCAAAGTTCAAGCTTGGTGAACTCTCACCTGCGAAATCGCATCACTTGACTGCATGAGACCAATCGAAGATCAAAACATGACCTCTCTGGACAGGAATTCAAAATATGGACCAATCGCTCGCTTTTTTTAATGTCTAATAATCTTGTTTAATACCGCCCCTTTTCGCAGGGCCGTACGACAGAATTTCGCAAACTCAAACTCTAGTGTGACCGCAACTTTAGTGTGTTGAAGCAGGGCTGGAACTAAACTGTGCAGGGCTGCCTTTGACACCCGTTTTAGTTGTGTAGCTATATTTTATGCATGCAAGGATCACTGGTCTCACTCTCACGCGCTTTGTCCCAAAGCGACTATGGTGGTTGGCCGGCAGGGTGCAGGACTATACCATACTTATATGCTATTTCAGACTGAATATTGAAACATGGTAAACAATATAGGGAGCGTGTCTCATGTTGTCATTGTTCAAAAATGAACCAATGTGAATATAAAACCAACTTCACCTCAGTAAAGCAGGCTAGGCAGAATAGCGCTATTTACTGATGTTTAGTTGTTAAACTAAATAAAAATATACATTATCGATGCTGTAAAAGGTCCCCTATGAAATTGAAAACAGTCACATAAAGCTTTCGCCGGAAGATTTCAGTGGCTGAACAACACTTCTGTGCATAAAACCCATTCATAAAACAACACAATCTACATCAGCTTTGCGTGACTAAAATACTTTTAAAACAGAACATTACCTGTCTAAAAGAAATACTTCAGCCATGGTGTCGTCATCCTCCAGCGTGCAAAAGTAACTCCAATATTGATTCAGAACTTCAAAAAGTTTTGATTCAGCATTTGTTTTCACAGCTGTTACTCTCTTGTGTGCACGTGAACACGCGTGCACATGCAAACGGCAGATCTGTCAGCGTGAAAAGAGATGCACAGATGTACAAATCTACATTTGCTGACAGACAGTTTGGGCTACTTATCAGAATTATGGGAATTATCGGCTCGACGATTTTTAATTGGATGAACATTTTTTAGTCTTATGCCTTACCCAGAATATAAAAATACATATAAATACATGTAGATCACTTAATTTAATCATTACTATTGGAACGTGAAGAGACTTTTAACCAGCACAACAAAAGATGTTTCTGAAGACAATCACCTACTGCAGCTTTAAAAGCATTTTCCTGCATCTACACAAATGTGTTAATAAATCAGCTTTATCCTTAGAAAAGAGTTATAGTTCACCTAAAAATGAAAACTGTCATTTCAGACCCATACTACCTCAAAACACGTCAAACAAAGTCCAGTAATGTTAATTAAAAAACATGAAAGACTGAGCAAATTATATATATTTTTTGTAAACTGTCCATTTAAAGGGATAGTTCACCTCAAGATGAAAATGTACTCACCGTTTCAAACCTCTGAATGTTGGTCCTCATTGACTTCCATTGTAGGGCAAAAATATTAAGAACCAATAACAGTTTGGCTACTTGTGTTCTTCAAAATAGCTTCTTTTGTGTTGATCAGAGGAAAGAAACTCAAAAATTGAGGGTGAGTAAATTAAGAGTTTAGATGCAAAAACCTCTAAAAGCTGTCTGAAATTTTCTTCTAAAATGAGCATTTTTTTCGGCCTCATGTGTATGATTAGTGTTTTCACTTTAAAAACAATGAAAAGAACTTATTTGTCTCTATAAAAGTATAATTACTGAGCGTAAACACAGGAGTCTGAGAAAAAGGCTAATTTTAGAAGAAAATATCCAATGGCATTTTGCAGGTTTTTGCATCTAAACTCTTTAAATGAATTTTCATTTTTGGTTGACCTGTCCCTTTAACGCAGAGGCATCGAAACAGATGCATCATGGGTGACCACAGTACCTAGGGCAGCGTGAAAGTTGGGGAAGGACCAGCAGTCTGTCTCTATCTTTGTAGGGTAGTCTGGACCAGGAGCGAACGCTGAGGGGAATTTGGCCGATTTGATGATGTCATCAGCGGACTTGCTCTGGGCTGCAAAAGCAGCTGAATCTAGATCAATACATTGGTGGAGCTGGACATCAGTGTGGCTAGACCAACATCTAACCATCTCATAATCCACATAGTAGAAAAGCACAATATCGAAAATGTTTGCTATTGGAGACTATCGGTAGCCTGCTTGCATGCTGAGCATGCATAGCTTTAATCAGAAAACACTCAAAATAGGCCATGCAGTATTCGAACAAACCATCACTGGCTTCAAAACACAGTGAATGAGTGTTATTACTGGATCTGATTGCCTGAATCCAGCTACAGATGGACTATGACAACATTAAAGGGGTCATATCATGAAGAATTACATTTCTTTTTTGAGGGAAACTAATTTAATGTAACATTAAATCATAAAGAAAGAGGGGGAAAACCTTCATGTCAGCTGCTGATTAGCTGCCTATATTCTGCAAAAACAACCGGCTGGAAGTACATTATCCCACTTATTACACTTACGTCAACTTTCTATAAAACTGAACAATTTGACACACAACACTGATCGGAGATTATGTTTACACGACAACAATGTAGCCAAAATTGGAAAGGTTTTTCCTAACATTTAAAAAAGTTTCAACACATCCACAACGTTTTCAAAACAATCCGCTTTTACACATCTGTGAATATGACCAAACATGCTGTATTATGTACATTCCTGGCCAGTATTAACTATCCCTAATCTAAATCTAACCCTAACCCCTAATAGTAAACAGTACCAGTATAAGTGCTGTCAGCAGTTCAGCGCTGGTGTGTATGTAGAATATGTCATGTGTAAAGATGCGTCTCTACTATTGGTTTCCTGGTAGCAAAGAATTCTGGCCCAGATTAAGCATAAATCTGGCACAGCAGGCATTCATCAGGCACTGGCAGTATGTACAGTACAGTATGTGGCCCAAACATGGCCCTGGTTTGGCAGAGATGGCCCCATCTTTAAGGCAGCACACAATACTTGGGCCAGATGTAAAACGTAGTATTTGGCCCAGATTTGAATAATTAATATGTGGGCCATGTAAGTTTGGCCTAACTTGACCCATATTTAAAATACATTTGTATTATTTTCAAATGAAGAAAAAAAAAATCTACCAATCAGGTTGCTTCGGGAAAAAAGCACACCCATAGCATGCCTAAAGCTCAATGATTCATGGGTTTATCAATTTCATTGCAGTCGTGACACACCAACATATCTGGCCCAGTTCAGGCTCAGTTATGGGTTATTAACTTGGCCCAAATATGGTCTATGTTTGGCCCTTGTCTGGAAGCCAGAGTTGGTCCAGTCATGTACCGTAATTCACTGCGGCATGTGGGCCAAGCAAAAGCTGATTGTGTGGATCACAGCTGGGCCAGAGATATTTTGCTATGTGGGTTGTGATTAAATCCACTCTTTGTTGATGAGGCGTTAGCAAATTGAGCAACAACACTACCACCAACTCTGCTATTGTTGTGTATGTTTGTTCGTGTTTACCTGAAAAAACATAGGCTACTAACACTGACCAGTGGCTACTATGCATGCACATGATGTAATTGTTGTCAAAGACTCTTGATTTTGGGTGTTTATATGGACAGGACAACAGTGGCATTTTCTAAAACTTCCACTTTGTAACCCGTTTTCAGATTCATGCATTTTCAGTCACAAAAATATTGTTGTCTTGTAAACAATTAGGCAAAGCATAAAACGTTTCCATTTCCAAAACATTGTCATCATATGCAAGATCTTTAATTAAATATAAAGCTTGCAGAAGGAAAAACGCACTATTCTACCTATATTACTATTCATTCACAAGATGGCGCCAAACAGTCATATTTACTAACGGTCAAGATTCTGAGCATCCGGCTAGTTTCAATACAATACGTTTATCTCCATGACCCCAGAACCCAGACGGTCTCAAAATTATAAATAAGTAGCTATAGTTTAATTTTAATTAGTTATAGACCATTTTAAGCTGACTTCAACAACATAAACATACCAATCTAAGTTGCACATTTCAGTGCACATAATTTTTAAACAGAAAAAAGTTTATATACTATATAACTAAAACGTGTAGATGTGAGCAGGAGAGAGAAATAAATAACTAAGTAAACCAAATAATATGTTTTGACTGAAAAAAAAAAACTGCTTAAACCAGCCTAGTTTTATAGACTATTAAATATATTATTAAATCAGACTGGTTTTAGAGGGGTTTTGGCCATTTCCAGGCTGGTTTCCAGCCTGGTCTTAGCTGGTCAGGCTGGAAACTGACTAGCTAAATCCAGCCAAAACCAGCTTTACCCGCCTGGTTTAAGCTGGACATATAGCTGGTTTTGGCTGGAAATGGCTGTAAACCAGCCTGGAAACGGCCAAAACCCTTCTAAAAACAGTCTGGTCGACCAGCTAAAACCAGCCAAGCAGCTTAGACTGGTTTAAGCTGTTTTTTTTCAGTAGGGGTGTCAAAGAGACTGGATGGAAAATTGTCACCAATATTTTGGCATATATTATATTACAATTTTATGAGTGAACTGCAGTGCAAAAATGCTTTTCTTACTTAGATTTTATGTTTTAATCCAGTCTTAATATATAAAAATAAAATAATAATCTTATGTCAAAAGGAAAAATAAGATTATTTTGTTTACCCAAATGACAAATTACATTGCAATATTTTTTAAGGAAAAACTGACGTAATTTTGTCATATTATTTCTTAAGCAAGACAATATTTGTTGCTTGTCCAAAAAGGCTTCTTGATTTAAGAATTTTTAGATATTTAGACTAGAAACAAGGCAAAAAATCTAAGTAAATAAAGCATTGTTCAAGTAAAATAAACAACTGTATGATATGACCCCATTAAATGTCAATGAATTTAATTATGGAGCTTTTTTTTTTTATTTGTGTCTTGACAAATAAAGTACAAAAGTTGTGTCACTAGTTTATGACATGACATTTCTAGTTTGAAAATAAGTTAGTCGTATTATTCACATTTAACTTAAAAATCTTGCAATTTATTTTTGCAAGTTTTGTTTTTGATGAATATAAATGAGCGCTGATCAGGAGAAGATGCTTTAATGATGGTTGAGCATCTGATCGGTTTATTAATATCTATAAAAAAATGAGCTCAGTTGAGAAGACTTCAAACAATACTTACATGTTAACATTGAGGTGGTGTTAAATGGCACACAAGCAGATATTAATGAGGTGGAGAGACTCACAGTTTCCAAAATAAAAACAAACAAACAAAACACAGGATTATGGTAAAATGACATACAAACATACACAGTCATGGCGTGACATACAAGTACTATACAATTTCTTGACCTTGAAATTATTTTCTCTCAACTGGAATGATTTGCTGATATATTTAAAGGCAATCCAAGCAAACCTGGCTGTTAACTGGCGTTTCATTTTGTTTTTGCATAAATTGTAAGTATTGTTTTGTATATACAGTGCAATATAATGTTTTTAAAGAGCCCCTGTTATGCTTTTTCAGATATTACCTTTCATGTAGTGTGTAATGCAGTTTGTGAATGTAAAAAGTCTGCAAAGTTTTAAAGACCAAAGTGTATGAAAAGATGTTGCTTTCTACACTGCAAAAGCAAATCCACTTTGTACATGCTTCCAAAAATCCAGTTTAAATTAAAATGGTAGTGCAGATGCTGTTGTTAGTGCTTGTTCTGATATGGTAATCAGCATTTGGTTGTGACCAATCACAACAGACTTGGCAAACAGACGAATCAGAGCAGAGCAGGCTCTCTGAAATGTGCAGTTTAGAACACTTAAAAATAACTTTTTTTAGGGGACAACTTATTTGTTTTATATTCAATCCATTTAAATTTATAAAAAATAATAACCCAACATTTTTACAGTGAAATACCAGAGGTTTGATTTATACAATTTGTGTAGAAACCTTCCTAAAAGTGAATATACAGAATCAATTTAACTGTATTTATTAATTATGGCTCATATGATGATTTAGTTTTATGCGTACAAACACAAGACCCCAGATCCTTAAAGGGATAGTTCACCCAAAATTGAACATATTGTTGTAATTTGCTTAGTCTTATGGCTCGTTTCCACTGATTGGTACAGAACGGTACGATTCGGGTCGGTACGGGTCACCTTTATCAGGCTTGCGTTTCCACTGTTTTGTATGACACAGTTTCAGTCGACATCATTTTTGCTCGAGAAAATGTCTACAGTAGCTGTACTTCTCACAAAACAGATGCTTTATACACATATATACTTGTGTAGAAATGTTTATCACTAACTTTTCAATGAACATGAGTTGATTATAACTGCAGATCAATGACAGTGCGAAATAGCCTACTGTAACGTCTATAATTATATTTAATAAATAAATAAATAAATAAATAAATGCAACATATATGAACACATACAGACCATTACAGTCGCTGATATATGACCAACTTTAGAAGAACTACACACAGCAGACATTTAGTTCTTATTTAGGTTCAAAAACAACACAAAATATAGCCCACAGTCAGTGCAAACCTCTCATCTGTGTCTGTAATCTTCCATTCTGTGTCTCCATCATTCCTAGTTCATATTAGTCCAAAAGGTGATAATAATAATAGTCAAACATGGCCTTTTGTTCATGTTTGCTGAGAAATAATGTGCTCCTTTTTTCCGGCTTCTTTGTTTTTTCACGCTTCACTCTCGCGTTTGTCAGCTTCTGACAGGATCGGGTTTCAAAAGCACGTCAATAATCAAGCGCACGTTATTATCATCAGCTCAAGAAGTTTGTTATTTCAGATATAGACGCGCGGCAAAAGCAGACAAGAAAGCAAAACCGCTCGCTCTTCAGACTGGCTTGTAAAAACGAAGGGGCACAGGGTAAATCTGCTCTTCTTTTTGGCTTTGTGACGATGACAAGGTTTGTTTGAGCCCGGATCGACCATGGTTCGTTATTATATGTATATGTAATTCCGCTGTAATCTCTCGGCTGTGTATTTCAAACATGGCAGGTTTTTTGTTTTCATTCTGGCTTGTTGCGTAAGCGAATGAGGTATCTCTGTAAACCAATAGCGTTCAGCTGGTCTAGCTCCGCCTTTTGATACCCTTTCTCGTGTTTGGTACCCTTTCGAAACGGTGCCGAAAAAGTAGTACGGTACGGTTCGGTATGCTTTTTGACAGTGAAAACGGCCATAAAAGCGTACCAAACCGAACCGTACCATACTGTACCACTCAGTGAAATCGGGCCATTATCTTGTCACCAGAGCTGGGTGTAACGTGTTCAACAGTAACGCATTACTGTAATCTAATTACATTTTTGAGGAACGCAGTAATGTAACGAATGACATTTTACATGAACTGTAAATAATTTGATTACAGTTACTAAAGTCAATGTTATTGCGTTACATTACAAATATAATATTTAGATGAAAAAAAAAACACTTCTTTTAAATCAAGTTTTCCACTGCAGCGTCAGTTAATATACATGCACTTTTAAATAGCTGGAAAATTGCTGAAATAGCTGCTGTCGAGAGCAGCTGCTGCTTCAAGTGGAAATACAGACATTACTTTGATTTCATTGAGCGTAAAAACTAAAATATTGTTGTGAAATTCAGTCTATGTCCAGTCTCTAAAGAACTTTCCACTGCTTTTAACTCAACCAGCAACTTGTTCAAGCATTTGAACAGAAAGCATTCTACGCCAATACTCTTCACCAATGAGGACACCGGCGCCCAGAAACACAGCAGCCCAATTCAGCCTAAACAGGCTAAATTGGATTTTGTGCAGGATCGGGAGTGAAGGTATCTTCTGAATGTGAAGAGAAGTGTAGCTGCTTATGGGGCCGTTCACATATCGTAACTTTTGTGTGTGTGCACATATTGGGAGCATTTCCCAAGTGCACGAACTGACCAATCAGCTTCATACTTTGTAAGGAATACACACATTTCGGTAGACTAATTACCTCAGACAAACACTGAACACTGCAGTGCTTTTTCATACTAAGGATGTCAGTGGTTACAGGTATCCAGTTTTCTCCATGTCCTTCTTGTGTTAAAAAAAAAAAAAAGCTGGTTTTGAACAAGTGAATGATGAGAGAATTTTAAGTTTTGGGTGAACTATCTCTTTAGCTCTTTTGAATAAGTCAAGCTGCTGTGATCAACCCATTGTAATGTTTTTCAGTGAATATTAAATAACTGATAGAGCTGCAGTATATTTAGTATTTTTATAGGTATATTTTATATGTTTTAAAAGTAACTTCATAGTAAAGCAATTAGTAATCTGATTACTTTTCACATAAATTGGTAATGTAATCAGAAAACCCAACACTGCTGGTCACAAACTTGTTTGAGTTTCTTTTTTCCCGAAGAATGCTTGAAACTGGTAACCATTGATTTCCATAGTATTTCTACTATGGTTGCCAATGTTTATCATTTTCTAATATTCTTCAAAATATCCTCTTTTGTGTTCAACCGAAAAAAGAAACTCAAACAGGTTTGAAACAACTTGAAGGTGTGTGAATTGTTAGTAACTTTTCTTCACTACCTCGTTTCAGAAACTGAGAAAAGAACGAATGCTCCAAATATGAGAAAATGAAAGTGTTTTTTTAACCTTCAGACTGATGTAAATCTACAGTGTGATACTCCAAAATGAAATTAGGAATGTTTAAAATAGCATTATATGGGCACTTTAATTTTTTGCATTAATAAAACTGTAGTGATTTAAATGCAATCAATAAAGTACTAAATGTAAGCAAACATTTTACAAAGTCTGCACAATGCATTACTTAAAACAGTGATTTCCAAGCAAAGGTGCTCATTTGTAATCGTTTTATTAAAATTAGAAAAAATTACAGTGCATTTGCTTTTGTGTGGTTTTTCAAAACTTGACAAATCTATGGCATTTCAATTTTACCGTAAAAATGTGCCAATTACTTTTTTAATTTCTAATTTAATTTCTAATTTTATTTTTTATTTATCAAATCGAGAGCATTTTCAATGGTGACATATCTAAATAAGTGTGTGAGTGGTTTTAAGTGGGAAAATGCACAAAATGAACTCTGAAATCTAAATGTAATGCTACAAAATTCAACATTTTGTTGCTGTAATAGTTTAGTTTAAATCTGCATGTTCACAATCATGGGAATTTGTGTTCATTTTGTCCCTGTTATTTTTTTTAACACCGTCTGAAACAATATAACGAATTGGTAATATGACAACACTGCTTTAGTGCACAGTACGGTATAAACCAACAGGTGTGTGTTCAATTCTAACATCTAAACATTCCATGTAAAAGTTAAACTTCAAAACCTCAAAGATTCTGACTGTGACTTTACCATGCTGTTTGTAGATCGGGGGCTTCCTGTAGATGTTCATTCCTTGATCTGAAAAAAAAAAGGAAAAATACGATGGATTAATTTTAGTTCTTTTAGAGATATTTGGTTTTAAAGTCTGTGTGAAATCAAATTTTAAATTTATTTTGCTAGTGCACATTGTTAATTTTTAGGTAAACAACTAATTAGTCTTCAATTATTATCTTCAATTAAATTTTGACCATTTTTCTTTTGTGTTTGGAGTGTTTGAGGGTTTCAGCCACAATATTCTTAGCCACGTCCTTCTTACCGTTAGTTTGCTATGAGGAAATGATGCGCAAAAAGAAAACCCAGCCCCCTACTCAATATTCAGTTTCAGTTTGAAGTACCATAGACATTATAATAGATAGCTAGATGCCTCATAAGCCGCTGGATGGTACGTTAACGTCACCATCATCTTAATTCGGTCAGTTAGCCTTGCATCGATGTTATATCTTCAAGCCAGGCTCATTCTGAAAATATACCACTATACACATTTCTGGAAAGCACCAAATACATCCCAGGAGCTAAGTTTTGTTTTTACAGTTTTTGTGAATCCACCAGAGGCCGCTGTGTACACTTTTTGTGTACACTCTCGTGAGTGCCATATGTGCCTGCTCACATAAATCCACTAGAGGCTGCTGCTGACTGACTGACTGATTTATTGACTGACCCACCTTCCTCCTTCACTAAACCCAATCAATAGTGTTTTCAAAGCACCGATTGACCCGCCCACCCATTTCCCTAAACCCAAGCGACAGTTTTAAAAAGCAATCCAGAAAAAGCCCTCGCCTTATTTTTACCACATTCTCATCCTGTTATTTACGTGTTTATTTTATTTTTTGCCTTCTGTTTTTGTCTTACCCGCTTTCTGGAACCGTTTTTCGCCAAACTCAAACCCCACCATTGCAGTCAACTCCGCTTTGCATCTCAAGTCCGCCGACGTATATGGCGAGCTAACTGGACAACCTGGTAACAGCGGGAAAGCCATCAACACGAAGCTGGTAAGCGCAAAAAGTAATAGCATCATACCGTCCCGTGGCATTCGTTTTAAAGGCAAAATGCAGCCATACGTTCTAGAGGATGACATTTTTTCGGGAATCTCACGGGTCACTGCATTCCCGTAAGATTCCCGCGGGATGGAGTCATTTTTGCTATTAATCACTGGATTGGGACGGTACAGGATTAAATATTAATGGGAGTAAACGGGAGCGGGAATCAACCAATAGAAAGATGATAAAAAAAAATTGCACCACCATTTGTAGTTTTCTTTTAATATGCCTACAATGTAATGCAATTAAAAAAGAACTACACGACCCAGAAGTCATCAGTGCTGGAGGGACACCAGCGGAGAAACTGATGTGGCGAAAAATGATTCAGAGAAAATAGTCAGTGGTAATGACATGTGCATTAAATTATCAGAACTGGTCGGAAAGTTGGGAATATTAATGGAGTTCATGAGAGTAAAACTGTGACGGTGATAGCATGCCGTATGCTTGCTAATTCAGGAAAGAATCAGCCAAGCATTTTTTCGTTGATCAAGCAAAAATTTCCATCGGTCTTGTCTGACTGACAAAATTGCTCGCAACCGTCATAGGTTTAGTGTTTTCAGTCAGAGTAAATTAAATTTAATGCACTGAAACGAAAAGAATTATAGCATGCATGTATGGTGGTGAGTAACGAAGACTGGAATATCTGCTGTTAACTTTTCCATGTGCTTAACTTTCTCTATAAAACCTGAATCATACTGAATGTTTAATATATTTAATTATTTGATTTAATAATTTGAATCATATAAGCAGATGCAAAAGTTTGTTTGCAAAGTGTTGCATGCAAAACTGTTGCAAACAATTTATTTGTGTTGAATTTAAACAAACAAATCAAATTTAATAATGTTCAACTTAATTTGTTTGTTTAAATTCAGCCCAATAAACTGTTTACAACTACTCAACGTAAAAAAATTGAGCAAATCCAAGGAATCATCTTTGAATATTTTTTTCAGTGTGCGCATGTATGTGTGTATAACTTTTGTTTCTGCTAATTTGAGTTTTTGGTCCCACTTTATATTAAGTGTCCTTAACTAATATGTACTTACACAGAAATTAATGATTCATTACAATGTACTTATTGTGTAAATACATGTATTTACTGTGTACTTATGCTTGATTCAATACCTGTATGTAATTACATCTGTAATTAACTTCTGTAATTACATTTGTAAATAGACTGTTGACCATCCCTTACACCTTAACCCACCCTTAAACCTACTCATACCACCAAACCTGTCCATAACCCTACTCCTATCCCAACTCAAGAGCACCACAAGTGTTCTCAAATACATTATGAACACAGTAAGTATATTGTATTTTTTTTTTTTTTTGTTGCAAGTACATAGTAGTTAAGGACACTTAATATAAAGTGGGACCAGGTTTTTTTTGTTTAATCAATATGCTTAAATTGTGAATGCTGCATTTCTCTCTTTCATTATGCAAGAGCATATTGGATAAAAGTTGTTAACATGTTAATTTTAAAACTTTTCATTTAATAAGTAAAATGCAGCTTTATGTGCTGTTTGGGTTTATTAAACTACTGCAGACATGGTGTGAACTATGTACTGTTTTAATTTACTGTAGCTGATCTCCAGAAAATTTAGAAACTTAGCAGCTAAAACGGGATGGGGAGCAAGTATTACCTAAAGACTAAATGAAGAGATAACATATCTACTCTATCTATCTATCTATCTATCTATCTATCTATCTATCTATCTATCTATCTATCTATCTATCTATCTATCTATCTATCTATCTATCTATCTATCTATCTATCTATCTATATATATATATATATATATATATATATATATATATATATATATATATATATATATATATATATATATGGGAGTGATACAGGAGCGGGAGTTATTTTAAACAGGAGTGGGATGGGATTGGGAGTCATTTTACCAGGAGCGGGATGGGACAGGATAATTTTTTAAACTTTGGTCTGGGAGTGGGACGGAACAAGACTTCTCTTTGTGGGAGTGGGACGGGACAGGAGTGAAAATCCACTCCCGTGTCATCCTCTAATACGTACCTCTGGATACATAAATCACGATCTCCAAAAATGTATATAGGGCTACGTTTTCAGAATGAGCATATGTTGCATATCTCTTAACAGACACCGAGTAAAATACCTTAATCATTTGCTTATTGGGGCTGTCACAGTAAAACTTGTCTCTGGGAATTACATTTCACAGGTGAGAATGATTTTTTAACCCTGTTTTTATACCATAAAATATACATGACAAGTTTGAGCCTTCTTCTAAGTAACTGGAGTTTTTTCACACCATACAATTATAATCAGTTAATAAATACAAGCGGTATTGTATTTTATATCTGACAAAACAGCAGCTCTGCCATTCGGTTGCATCTGTTATAGCACACTCATGACTGAATAAAGATGGCGGCCGCGTTGACAAATCGGAGCAACAGACCGAAGCGTACCATTATATTATAATGTCTATGGGAAGTACATTAACATTAGAGGTGTGAACCTATACTGGTCTCATGGTTCGGTTCGGTTACGATTATCATGCCATCGAGTCAGTTCAATTCGATATTTCGGTGCATCACGGTGCATTGACGATGCTTAACACAGTGTTGTATTTTGGGGGGAGGCTATAACAAGCTGTCTGTATAAACACACACACACACGTGGACACACAGCACCACACTGTCTCTCTTTCACACACATACACAAACATAGACAGCACCAAACAAACACACACACACACACACATCCACGCATGCACACACACGCGCACTCACACACACACATGCCACGCGCACTTCCTTGCTCGGGAGCGGTATTGTGAGACCGCCCACTCCTGTTAAAATTACACCAGAGTTACCGACTGCTTTTATTCAGAAATTTATTCCCGCATACATACATACAGCCGAGAGGAAAAGAGAGGGGAGAAAAAGTAACGCCAGCAGCCGAGAGGAAAAGTCTCGCCAGCAGGTAAAATGGGCCACAGTGAAAGAGAGAGAAATGGAGTACTTTCTTTCCCTCAATCACAGAGAAATAGGGGCTTCTGCTTTAAGTGCCAGTGAAAGACTTTCCAGAAAACACACACACAGTGAAATTTTGAAGTAGTAGGCACCTGTAATGTTGTAAAATACCCACTTGCCTCCCTCGCGACATATGAGATAAATGACTACAGTACATAATAACCGGTTATGATTGTTACTTAACCGATACCGAATTGTCCGCGTCTGCATCGCGGTGCACAGAAGAAACAATTAATTTTGACACCCCTAATCAACATACTGAAATAAAAGTCTCTGCAACTTGCGATTCACACAGACTTTAAACAGACGGCAAAATGGCACTGAAAAACATACAAACATTCAAGCTGACAGCAACATCAGGAAGTCCGATTGTCAAAATAACAAACAATCTTTACATTTTCAGAACAAAAAGCGTGCGTGGTGTGTTCCTCGTGCAGATTTTTCATTTCTGGCTGAGCTGTGGCTTTTGTGACAGAGACATAACCAGACACAGAAAAAGTGAATTGTGAAATTTAGACACGGGGCATGCTGGGATTGACACACAGCGGCCGCTGGGAGACTCCGACAGTACCTGGCAGGTGGAAATGTTTAGGAGTCAGAAGGAGAGGAGGAGTGCTGGAGCCTGGAGAACTCCTGCCGCTGGACGGCTCAGTGCCTCCAATCACAAACACCATCATCAGTTAAAGCAGAAGAGCTCAGATTACAGCTGCATGGATCTAATACATAACTCCATATTCCACAGGGAAGATACCTCTAACTTTTAGCCTATTTGAGTTGGGCCAATGTTTTGAGTTTGGGCCAACTGTGAGCAAATTTGAGAATAAAATACAGGATTTAAGAAATTAATGATTAAGTAAATGTAGGTGCACATGTATTGGCTTTTAAAATAACTAACTAACTAACTAACTAACTAACTAACTAACTAACTAACTAAATAAATAAATAAATAAATAAATAACAACATTTACTTTCATCTGCACTAGTGGTTGAAAGTAAAAAAAACTAAAAGATTGCTTTGTCTTTGCGTAATAAAGACACTACTTTTTATTGTTATGATTCGTTATTATTATTATTATTATTATTATTATTACATTTTCTATTAGTATTATCTTACTTTGAACAAACTTCTGAATGACAACATTTCTATAGGTTTATTTCCATCACTAATGTAAAAATTTAAAGCAGGACATCTGCATATTAGAATGATTCCTAGGATCATGTATGTAAATAAATTTATGAATGACATTCAAAAATATAAGACAAAGAAAACTGTCATTTTAATTTATGATAATACTTCACACATAGTACTGTTTTTGCTTTAAATAAATACAGCTTTGGTGAGCAAAAAAGGCTTAAAACTCAACCTAAACTACACTATTATACTAAACCATGTTAAAATTGTGTAATATAAAGAAAAATCCAAACAAGCACTATTTACTATTTTAACATGAAATATTTGATTTATTACCTGGCCCTGGTTTTAGAGAAAGTTTACACCAGGTTTTTTAAATTCAACAACAACAACAACAATAAAAATAAATAAATAAATAAATAAATAAGAAAAATTCTATTATAACTGTAAATAATCCATGAAAGGAAAAGAAACACTGATTGGATGAAGTATTACAGTCAGTGCTGGTTTCTTACCGGGTCTGTGGAAATGTTGTGGTGAGACACACAGCGGCCGCTGGGAGACTCCGACAGTACCTGGCAGGTGGAAATGTTTAGGAGTCAGAAGGAGAGGAGGAGTGCTGGAGCCTGGAGAACTCCTGCCGCTGGACGGCTCAGTGCCTCCAATCACAAACACCATCATCAGTTAAAGCAGAAGAGCTCAGATTACAGCTGCATGGATCTAATACATAACTCCATATTCCACAGGGAAGATACCTCTAACTTTTAGCCTATTTGAGTTGGGCCAATGTTTTGAGTTTGGGCCAACTGTGAGCAAATTTGAGAATAAAATACAGGATTTAAGAAATTAATGATTAAGTAAATGTAGGTGCACATGTATTGGCTTTTAAAATAACTAACTAACTAACTAACTAACTAACTAACTAACTAACTAACTAACTAAATAAATAAATAAATAAATAAATAACAACATTTACTTTCATCTGCACTAGTGGTTGAAAGTAAAAAAAACTAAAAGATTGCTTTGTCTTTGCGTAATAAAGACACTACTTTTTATTGTTATGATTCGTTATTATTATTATTATTATTATTATTATTACATTTTCTATTAGTATTATCTTACTTTGAACAAACTTCTGAATGACAACATTTCTATAGGTTTATTTCCATCACTAATGTAAAAATTTAAAGCAGGACATCTGCATATTAGAATGATTCCTAGGATCATGTATGTAAATAAATTTATGAATGACATTCAAAAATATAAGACAAAGAAAACTGTCATTTTAATTTATGATAATACTTCACACATAGTACTGTTTTTGCTTTAAATAAATACAGCTTTGGTGAGCAAAAAAGGCTTAAAACTCAACCTAAACTACACTATTATACTAAACCATGTTAAAATTGTGTAATATAAAGAAAAATCCAAACAAGCACTATTTACTATTTTAACATGAAATATTTGATTTATTACCTGGCCCTGGTTTTAGAGAAAGTTTACACCAGGTTTTTTAAATTCAACAACAACAACAACAATAAAAATAAATAAATAAATAAATAAATAAGAAAAATTCTATTATAACTGTAAATAATCCATGAAAGGAAAAGAAACACTGATTGGATGAAGTATTACAGTCAGTGCTGGTTTCTTACCGGGTCTGTGGAAATGTTGTGGTGAGCGGGACAGGGTTGGCGTGTAATTGTGGCGGCTGTAAATGGGTGAACCAATGGAGCCTTGACTCGTCGACCTGTGGAGGATTCGTTCTCTCATGTCATAGTAACCCTGCAAAAAAAAAAAACACACAAAACAATTACATTAAATACAAAATTAATAACATCCACAACTCAAAACTAGAGATGATAAATTATTTCTGATATGAATCGATTCTGGAATACTTGGCATTTCTCTTCCATTTTATAAAAGAAGCTAAAATACCATTAATATTATGCAATACCTTTATGTTTAAATGCAAAATAAAACTATAAATTTAACTTACTTCAGCAGACGGTGTGGGTGATCTGGTCTGAAACAACACGAAAAAATATACAGTTGACGTCTGAATTATTAGCCCTCCTGAATTTTTAGCCCGCTTGTTTATTTTTTCCCCAATTTCTGTTTAAAGGAGAGAAAATTTCTTCAACACATTTATAAACATAATAGTTTTAATAACTCATTTATAATAACTGATTTATTTTATCTTTGCCATGATCACAGTAAATAATATTTGACTAGATATTTTTCAAGACACTTCTATACAGCTTAAAGTGACTTTTAAAGGCTTAACTAGGTTAATTAGGGTAACTAGGCAGGTTAGGGTAATTAGGAAAGTTATTGTACAATAATGGTTTGTTCTGTAGACTATCGAAAAAATATATAGCTTAAAGGGGCTAATAATTTTGACCTTAAAATGTATTTTTTTTATTATTAAAACTGCTTTTATTCTAGCCGAAATAAAACAAATAAGACTTTCTCCAGAAGAAAAAATATTATCAGACACACTGTGAAAATTTCCTTGCTCTGTTAAACATCATTTGGGAAATATTTAAAAAAGAAAAAGAAAAATCAAAGGGGGGATAATAATTCTGACTTTAACTGTATAAAGGTATCTTTAAACATTACTTATGGGTTTGAGAAAAGGTCTGAAAACATTTCTACCAAATTTCTAATAAAAATATAAAAAATGTATATTTACCTAATGTTTTTCACAGAGAATAGTTTTCATGCTATATATTTTTTTTTTCTTTTTTAATTATTTCCAAAATGATGTTTAACAGAGCAAGGAAATTTTCACAGTATTTCTGATAATTTTTTTTTTCTTATTTGTTTTATTTCAACTAGAATAAAAGCAGTTTTACATTTTTTAAAAACCATTTAAGGTCAAAATTATTAGCCACTTTAAGCTATATATTGTTTAGATAGTCCACAGAACAAACCATCGATATACAATAAATTGCCTAATTACGCTAACCTGCCTAGTTAACCTAATTAACCTAGTTAAGCCTTTGAATGTCACTTTAAGCTGTATAGAAGTGTGTTGAAAAATATCTAGTCAAATATTATTTACTGTCATCATGGCAAAGATAAAATAAATCAGTTATTAGAGATGAGTTATAAAAACTATTATGTTTAGAAATGTGTTGAATAAATCTTCTCTCCATCAAACCTAAATTGGGGAAAAAAATAAACACGGGGGCTAATATTTCCTCAAGCAATAAATTCAGTATTTTGCATGGTAGCATAAGATAGCCTAAATGTATAGTAATTTAACTAAGTAATTTAGTTAATTTAACACCAATAAAAATTGAAACAGTACAATATTAAAACATTATAACAGTACTGATAATATAATGAGACACCACTGAAAACAACATGACTGTAATAGTATTATAAATAACAGGACTATAAAAAGTCAAATGAATGTGACTAAATAGTGGCCACAAGGGGGCACTGTTGAGAACCAGTCTGAACCATAAAACCGCTACAATCTACCTCAACACTGCAACACTGCTAGTCAGTAGTGTCTGGCTGCAAACTTTCACATGCACACTCAGACACTCAGACCGTCCCCCTGTCTCGTTCCCTTGGGAATTCATCATTGATTTCAATACAAAAGTGTCCACTACTGGTGGAACATCTTAATAGATTTAAATGGAATGCCCTATACCATTGAGCAATTATAAACTACACTGTTGTGACGACTGGGACATATAGGCACTGGAGTGGACACATGAAGCAGACAGTCAAAATCAAGGGATTGAGATTATGTCCATGTAAGCTTCCATCATTCACTTGATGAAGTGGAACGCACTTCAAAATGG
This sequence comes from Danio aesculapii, assembly GCF_903798145.1. Taxonomy (NCBI): domain Eukaryota; kingdom Metazoa; phylum Chordata; class Actinopteri; order Cypriniformes; family Danionidae; genus Danio; species Danio aesculapii. The sequence goes on along the minus strand of NC_079447.1, from coordinate 9,596,934 downwards.
CTTTGGGGATTCTCCCGAGGAAACAAGGAAGAGATGTTTGCAAGAGTGTATATAAAAGTAGAATGGAACACAGCCATGCATTCAGACACAAGCCCTGAATAAAGGAAGTGATGTCACTGTGAGGGTTAGGTGTAGATGTTCTTTTCTCCTCCTATAGTTTGCATCCACTGTGATATTTGAGACAACACCAAACACATGGAAACGATCAATGTGTGAACGTGACTGACTTACTCTGTCATCAGGCATGGGTGAAGACTCTCTCCTGGAGCTCTGAAGCTGTCAATAGAAAAAGTTGTTGTGTCCGGATAATAACGTCCAGGTGAATATGAAATGTAAGTGAATAAATATCATTTTTATACAAGTCGAAAACATTTTACTATGCATTTAACCTCTACATGCCTACAAGTTATTCCCATACAGTTTGGTAACTGGCACCTATAATGCTGTCTAGATAGAAGGTAGACTAGGGTTTGGAATGGTGCTTGTGTTTGATTTATTTTGTTGTTTTTACCTCTGCCACACTCTCTCTCTCCTCGGACTCATCCAGGGATGTGGTGTAAAGTGGCTCATAGTTGATTAGATCTGGACGCTCAATGTCATAAATGGCTTTGACCTTAGGAATGGCTGCTAAATCCCTGTAATCAAGGATCTCATTGTCTACTTTTGCCTAGAAGGACACAGACAGGGGGTCACAAGGACATTTCTACATGACAGCAGTGGAAATTTCAGTGTTTAGAAATAACCTCTAATATACAGTATACAGCTGATAGGCAAAAGAAGAAGTGCAAAAAGCCAATTGAGCTTGTGTGTGTTACAGGAACATTGGTACAATCCTTGGTTTGATTTTATTTAGACTTCATCACCGCTGTCAGGATTCACAATGACAGGAAAGAGTTGTCTATCGGGACTACTATCTTTTTTAAAGTGCCCCTATTATGGTTTTTTGAAAATGAGCTTTCATGCAGTGTGTAACACAGCTCTAAGTGAGTGAAAACATCAGCTGAGGTTTAAATCTGAAAGTGCAGTGTTTAAAACGATTGATTCTTTAGCGAAATAGTAGACCCAGAGTCAAATAAACGAATCGAGTTGAGTTTGGATCTTTTGATTGATCGCATCGACGTTGACACGGTACATCACTAATATGTAGTTCCAGTTCTGGTAAAATGTGAACGCGCTTTCACTTCAGACACTAGAGGAGGCGCGGGACTGATCATGACTCAAAGATGACGATCACTGACAGATGGAGGTTCAGCTACGGGGAATAAAGGGTTAAAGTTCATTTTCACAACAACACCACAGTATAGCCAACCGTGTGCTGTGTTTGTGCCTGTCATTTTGCAACGAGGGATTTGTCGGCCATTTGTTTTTGAAGAAGCAGCAGAGACTATTATGTATAGGACTTTGTCAGACTTTGACAGGGACTTTGTCAGTAACTGTTACAGTTCAGATGGACCAGTTTCTTCTTCCTCTGGATCATAACATGTAAGTGTAATTTAAATTGTTGCCTCATTTTGTGTAGTTTGCAAAATATGTGTTTAATTGTGTGTTATAAGTTATAATCACCTCGCTCTGCTTGTAATCCTGTATCTATTATAGATCAGTGCTTGCACTGTATCTCTCAGGTTAAATCTGTATGGGGCTGTTCACATATCACGTCCAAAACTACGTTAAAAATGTGACGCGTGCTTCTTCTTTTACCGATTGAAATGTGTTTCTGAACTTGCGATCCTCTGCTGTTTGCCTTTGCTATAGCCACCATCAGCTGATCATAGATGTGCAGCGCAGTCCATTTTCAAAATAGTTCCGTTTTTGCCACTGTGTGGATTAATACTGAATGTGTGTCGTTGTTATTACTTGGGGTTAGGATTAAGAGTAGAGCAATATGCTGGTGTTTAGCTGCCTTGCTTTAGTGCATTCCTGCATTGGACTCTCACATACTTTCTGCTACTTCATACTTTAGCCGTGGTAGGCATTTCTCTCTGTCTCGTGCTGAATGCAGTCGACCAATCGCAATCGCAATAGACTGGGTCATCGGACCAATCAGCGCAGATTAGCTTCGCGCTAAGGAGGGGTTTGGGAACAAATGAATCACTGAACGAATCATATGGGAGTCGCTGGGATACATTCATACATTGATTTTCTTTTCGGCTTAGTCCTTTTATTAGTCTGGGGTCACCACAGCAGAATGAACCGCCAACTTATCCAACATATGTTTTATGCAGCGGATGCCCTTCCAGCTGCAACCCATCTCTGGGAAACATCCATATACACTCATTCACACTCATAAACTATGGACAATTTAGCCTACCCAATTCAACTGTACCACATGTCTTTGGACTGCGGTGGAAACCGGAGCACCCGGAGGAAACCCACACGAATGCGGGGAGAACATGCAAACTCCACACAGAAACGCCAACTGATCCAGCCGAGGCTTGAACCAGCAACCTTCTTGCTGTGAGGCGACAACACTACCTACTGCGCCACCGTGTTGCCCATCGCTGGGATAATTAGGTAAAAACAAATGCATATTATAAGACATTGAATGAGTGTGTTTTGACCTTGCACGCTCATCAGCATGATGTTGGAGACCCCCAAACCCAAAATATGACCTTTTAAAATCCAAAATAGGGGCTCTTTAAAACATTCCAGTATATCACATAAGCTAGTGTATAACATGGTATAGTTCAGAAACATGTATGATAGTTACAGTATCTAGGCACTGGTTGAGTAATTGGAAAAGCACAATTTCCAAGCTGTTGTTTCCAAATTTTGACTGGTTGCTTGATGTGTTTTTGAAAGGAAATTCTTCTGCTCCCCAAGGCATTTGTTTGATATTGTGAAATATTATAACAATTGCACAAAACTTGTTTGAATTTATTTGAAAATGTAATTTATTCCTGTGATTCAAAGCTGAATTTTGAAGACTGAACGGTCTTCAGTGGCACATCCTTCAGGAATCAGCTGATTTGGTACTTTTTAAAAATGTATTATGTGGTGTTTTTTTCATTTATTTATTTTTTTTAGCATTTTAGAAAGTGCAAAAAAACACAATTTAAATTATATATATATATATATATTTTTCTGTGTCATTAATGCATCTTTGCTGAACAAACATAAATTTTCTTATAAAAACAGATCAAATCTTTAAACAGTGGTGTGTATGTGTGTTATTTTAAGCATTTGTCATTATTTCTAACCTAATATTATATAATTATACTAATATTATATATAAAAAAAATCTATGATGATTCCTAATGTAAATGTCTATGTTTCTGTACACATATTTACTGTAAGATATATGAACTGATGTACTGTACTTACATAAATGGTGTGACCCGGTGAGCTAGGTATGCTTGAACCAGGTCTGGAACATATACTCTCGGACGACGAGCGTGTCGGCTGTGGAACAAGCACAGGTTTAGGACCAATAACCAATATTCAACATAATCATCAAGAAAAACATCAGCAGAGAAGACTAGAAAATCATTATTTTGCACCTAAATTGCAGGTTGTTGTGAAAAAGGCATTGTAAAGAATGTTAGTAACTGTTAGCCTTTGACTTTCATTGTATTCTTCTATTTCTGCTATGGAAGTCAATGGCTACTGCATTCCAACATTCTTTAAAACATCTTCTTTTGTGTTAGAGATATTCAAACTTTCATTTGTTTTGTGAGCTATGCCTTTACGATAAGATATCCAGATCAAATCCAGAAAGAGTCCAACACATCCTTTGTAGCTTCAAAAAAACGATTTTTCTTAAGAAAACAGACCTGTAAATAATGATATATTATGAAGGAAAGAAGTAAATAAGTGAAAGAAGGGGTGTGTGATATTTACTGTAACTGAAATCATTTTTAATTTAGCATAATCATATATTTCCAATTGAAACTGAATATTGAGTAGGGGGTGGGGCTTTATTTTTGTGCTCATCCTCTCATCTTTAATTCTATTGGCTAAGCATATTTTGCCCAAGCCATCAAACTGACATCATTGGAGAAGGACTGGCATTGCAGAGTGATAGATAATGGTTAGATTTTGATTAAAGATGACCAAAACACACATTGTTTGTTTGTTTGTTTGTTTTTGTTAGTGGATTAGCTTTTATGGATTAATTGTACATAACATTGTAAATTTTGATTTAAGGCAGACTTTAATAATGTACAACCTGACATTACACAGCATGTCACTTGAGCAAAAAACCCATCTTTAGTCCAAAGGTATTAATGAATGATGAAGAAAAATGATCGAGATATGCAATGAACACCAGCATGTAAATGTGACAGCAAATGTAATATTGATTTTATACATCAGTTCATTTTACACACTGTATTGCTTTTGTTGTGTGTGTAGAGAAAACTGAATGAAGGAACTCGTTTTAAAGGAATCGAGTGAGTTGATGATTCAGTGATCCATTCATAACAGCATGATTTATGAATGAATCAAGCTTTTTGAACAAATAGTTTAAATTAATAATTCAATAGCCCCTTTTGCACATACATGCAATACATGCATACATTGCAATTTCCAGGAAGAGATCATGTGTGAACAGACCCTTAAATAAAATCTGGCAATTTTCCGAAATAAAAGCACATTTTTTAATTTACCGAAAAATTAGTTTTGGTAATTTCATGGAAATTTATTGGAATGACAACCAAGGAAATATAACTATTTCATGTACAGTGCTCAGCATATACAAGTACACCCTGTTTGGATGTATATGGATAATATATATTGGTGCATTTGAATTTGATTTATTGATTTTATGTTTATTAAAGTAATATTTTAGTCACAGAAAATCTTTAGAAATAGAAAGATAACATATTTAAATTTATGCAAAATATTGCAAAAAAAGAAATTACAAACTACAACATTTCAACAAAATGTTATATATTTTTTGTTTCTTTTTATTTTTGCTATTTTTTTTTATTTAATATTTTTCCATAACATATACCTTTTTGAACCATTATTGTCAATTATTTTGTTAGATTAGCTCCAGATTTGGCTTCAGTACTGACTAATATAATATGCACAAATATAATATTGTAAAGCATCCTATATAAAATATTAATTTAAATGGGAGATTTGTGGGGGGTGTACTCATATATGCTGAATACACTGTATTACAAGAAAATTGTGTAACTCATATGAATTCATCCGAATATGAAAAAACGTACGTTTCGTAAAAGGAGGCATTCCCCCAAACTCAACCCTAACCCAATCCTACCTCTCGTTTTCGAGTCAGGAGATGAGCAAATCAAAATATATGAACGAGATTGTACAAATTAATACGAATTTCACACTAAATCACTAAATCAAAATGTTGCGAATTGCTGTGAGATGTGTTTGGTATTACTGTGTGAAGACACTTAAAACAGGAATTATCCTCCACCAACCGGCAGTTTTAGTGTCATATTTATATTCTAATAAATATTTATATACCCTGCAGGCACAGGAGGTCAACATGATGTCATATTGACGTTGTACCCCAACGTCGTGGGAACGTTGGATTTTGTTTGGAAATGAAAATTGGGCTGACGTCAGAACCCAACATCAGGCCAACGTCAATGTCTAATGTAAAACGTAAAATCAACCTAAAATCAGCCAAATATCAACGCGTAATCATGTTAAACCTTGACATTGTGTGGCCGTTACCACTATGACATCTATCAGACGTTGGATTTTGGTCACTTTCCAACACAACCTAAAATCAACCAAATATCAATGTAATTTGACGTTGTTATTGCACGTCAAAATAACGTCCTTAGATGCTGGCTAGACATTGAATTTTGGTCACCTGACGTCATGACCTAAATCTAACCTAATATTAACGTCTTATAATGTTGTGTGCCTGCTGGGTAGGGTCATATTTTATCCATTACAGTCCAAACCAACACCAGACACAAAATACTGAGATGTATTTTTTGCCCATATCACACACCCCTGGATAAAATAACCATTGTAACAATCCTATAAAGCAAATTAAATCATTCATTTTGCTTTGTACACAATGAATGAGATTCATAAATGTTTCCAGTGGCGGGAAATGCTTCTTGGGATCATAATGTAAATGTGTTTCATTTTGCACCATGGGTGATTACAGCTGCCGGGTTTGATTTGAAGCCTATTTGGTACAAATGTAGCACAAAAACGAAGCAGAAAAGCATCCTTTAGGGTATGCTATCTGTTCAGAAGCATCAGCATCTATGAGATGGGATAAACCAGATGTTAATGATGGTTTTATGGCAAGTACTGATAGCAGGCGGTCTGAGCTCTGCAGTGCCTCCAAGGGGCAGCACATGGTCATGCGATGCCATGGCACAGCTAACAGCGAGTACAGTACCTGCCTTTCTGTTTTGCTGAGCAGAGCTAGAGATGCAGGCAATAGCTGTGGAGGAAGACACAGGGGTTTGGTTGGACACCATACAAGACACCTGCAGTTAAATTATTAGCCCTCCTTAATCATTAGCCCACCTTTATATATTTTTTCCCCAATTTCTCTTTAAAAGAATGAAAATTTTTTTAACACATTTGTAAATATAATAGTTTTAATAACTCATTTATAATTATTTATAATAATTTCTTTTATCTTTGCCATGATGACAGTAAATAATATTTTACTAGATATTTTTCAAGACAACGGTATTTTTCAGCTTAAAGTGCAATTTAAAGGCTTAAATAGGTTAATTAGGCAAGTTAGGGTAATTCCCCTTCCCTAAACCCAACCGATAGTATTTTCAATAGCAAGCTAGAAGAGAAAAGCCATAGGGCCGTGTGCTTCTACCATGACACCACTGGGCTTATTTTTAGGTTTCTTTTTTCCTGGAACTATTCTTCACCGTACTTGAACATTGGCCTGCTCCACTCCGGGTCCCAAGTGTAATACATTTCATGGTGAGCTACCGTGCAAACCAGTCAGGCTGAAAAAGCCATCCATACAGAGGTACAATAAGTACTGCCCCGTAGCACAAAATGCTGACATATGTACCTTTAAGCTCGCATTTCTTAGTTCTCAAAAATGTATCCCTGGGCCCATTTTCCCAGTGAGGCTGTGTTGGATTACTCATTAAGTATACACTTACTGGCCATTTTATTAAGTACACCTTACTAGTAACCGGGTTGTACCCCTTTTGCCTTCAGAACTGCCTTAATCCTTTTGTGGCATAGATTTAACAAGGTACTAGAAATATTCCTCAGAGATTTTGGTCCATTTTGACATGATAGTATCATGCAGTTGCTGCAGATTTGTTGGCTGCACATCCATGATGCAAATCTCCCGTTCCACCACATCCCAAAAGGTGCTCTATTGAATTGAGTTTTGGTGACTGTGGAAGCCGTTTGAGTACAGTGAAGGCATTGTCATGTTCAAGAAACCAGTCTGAGATGATTCACGCTTTATGACATGGCGCGTTATCCTGTTGGAAGTAGTCATCAGAAGATGGGTACACTGTGGTCATAAAGGGATGGACATGGTCAGCAACAATACTCAGGTAGGCTGTGGTGTTGACACGATGCTCAATTGGTACTAATGGGCCAAGAAAATATCCCCCACACCATTACACCACCACCACCAGCCTGAACCATTGATACAAGGCAGGATGGATCAATGCTTTCATGTTGTTGGTGCCAAATTCTGACCCTACCATCTGAATGTCGCAGCAGAAATCGAATATCATCAGACCAGGCAACATTTTTCCAATCTTCTATTGTCCAATATTGGTGAATTTGTGTGAATTTTAGCCTCAGTTTCCTGTTCTTAGCTGACAGGAGTGGCACCCAGTGTGGTCTTCTGCTGCTGTAGTCCATCAGCCTCAAGGTTAGACATGTTGTGTGTTCAGAGATGCTCTGCTCAATACCTCGATTGTAACGAGTGGTTATTTGAGTTTGCCTTTCTGTCAGCTCACACCAGTCTGGCCATTCTCCTGTGACCTCTGGCATCAACAAGACATTTGCGCCCACAGAATTGCCACTCACTGGATATTTTCTCTTTTTCAGACCATTCTCTATAAACCCTAGAGATGGTTGTGCATGAAAATCCCAGTAGATCAGCAGTTTCTGAAATACTTAGACCATCACAACCATGCCACGTTCTAAGTCCCCTAAATCACCTTTCTTCCCCTTTCTGATGCTTGGTTTGAACTGCAGCAGATCGTTTTGACCATGTCTACATGCCTAAATGCATTGAGCTGCTGCCATGTGATTGGCTGATTAGAAATTTGCGTTAACGAGCAGGTGTACCCAATAAAGTGGCCGCTTAGTGTACATTAGTTGTACACTCATTATTGGGTGCATTGTGGAATTGATTGAATGCACTTCCTGGCTGCTCCCTCAAACAGTGCACTATTCAAGGATATGGTTGGCGATTTCGATTCCAGCCCAATAGTCTATAGCTGTATTGCCCATACAACTTTATCAAAGCTAACACTGAGATTTTAGCAGAGAAGAACATACAGATACAGAAACAACACAGGACACACATGTAAACAACATGTATAAAAAAATGACAAGGAAATGGCCTTACCCGTTGTCTCTCTTCGCCTCTAGGTGAATGTTTACAGCTTGGATGCCAAACTGTTGATCCTGCGTAAACAATGAAACAGATGGTAAAATAAATAATCCAAGCCAACCGGGGAAAGAGGCTACACATGGAGTGGATTCATCTTTTTGGCAGTGTCACCTACAGCAATTCGTATATACTTTTTCATATAGCAGGGATTAATTCAATTGATCAAAAGTGGCTGTAAATTGTATAACGTCACAATATATTGCTATATTAAATGAGTGATCATTTTGAACAGAAATTCAACCAATAACCTTGAACTAAATGTATAATATATTAATGTATCAGATATTAAACAGCTTTTATCATCGATAACTGTTTTTAAATCAGCAAATTAGATTGATTTATGAAGAAAGTGACTCTGAAACTAATGATGCTGAAAATTCAGTTTTGCATCACAAAAAAATGTATTGGAAAACAATTATCGCTCCTGTGAAATGTACTTTTTTGTGTTGCTTAATGGGTTAAACACATTTCTAAACATAATAGATTTAATAACTCATTTATAATAGCTAATTTCTTTTATCTTTGCCATGATGACAGTAAATAATATTTGACTAGATATTTTTCAAGACAACGGTATTTTTCAGCTTAAAGTGCAATTTAAAGGCTTAAATAGGTTAATTAGGCAAGTTAGGGTAATTCCCCTTCCCTAAACCCAACCGATAGTATTTTCAATAGCAAGTTAGAAGAGAAAAGCTTTAGGGCCGTGTGCTTCTACCATGACATCACCAATCTTATTTTTAGGTTTCATTTTTATTGGAACCATCCTTCACCGGACTTGAACGTTGGCCTGCTCCACTCCGGGTCCCAAGTGTAATACAGTTCATGGTGAGCTACCGTGCAAACCAGTCAGGCTGAAAAAGCCATCCATACAGAGGTACAATAAGTACTGCCCTTGTTGCACAAAATGCAGACATATGTACCTATGATCAAGCATTTCTTGGTTCTCAAAAATTTATCCCTGGGCACATTTTCCCAATGAGGCTTTGTTGGATTACTCATTAAGTATACACTCACTGGCCATTTTATTAAGTACACTTTACTAGTACCGGGTTGGACCCCCTTTTGCCTTCAGAACTGCCTTAATCCTTCATCGCATAGATTCAACAATGTACTAGAAATATTCCTAAGAGATTTTGGTCCATATTGACACAAGAGCATCACGCAGTTGCTGCAGATTTGTCGGCTGTTATTATTCCTCCTGGAAAATGTTCTTTTTTGTGTTTAATGGGTTAAACACGTTTTAAACATAATAATTTTTAATAATTAATTTCTAATAACGGATTTCTTTTGTCTGTGCCATGATGACAGGATGTAATATTTTACTAGTTATTTTGCAAGATACTATTATTTAGCTTAAAGGCTCGTCAGCTAGGCAAGTTATTGAATAGCAGTGGTTTGTTCTGTAGCCAAATAAATAAATAAATAAATCCTTAGGGCTAATAATATTGACCTTAACGTGTTTAAAAAAAAATTGAAAACTGATTTTACTCCAGACAAACTAAAATAAAAGTACAAACATAAATACAAACTATAGCCCAGAAGATTTTCTTTAGTAAATACTGTGGGAAATATATATATATATAAAAAAAGAAATCACAGAAGGGCTAATACGTTTGTCTTCCACTGTATATCACTGTATAACTGTTATTTAAATTCTAAATAATATTTCATAATGTTTGATAGCTTCTTAAAAAACTGAAATGCTCAGCTGAAACAACAAGACACATAACAAAACATCTTTGATATGACCAAGAAATAAATGCTTTTTCCAAAACAATTTTTAAAAATGAGATTGGTGATGATTTATACCTTCAATCATGATACAATACATTATTCACTATCTTTTATATGTGCATAGTTTTTCCCTTTAAATAAAATACAAAAAAGTGCACATATCATCTAATCTAGAAATAGCTTTTTCTTCCATCCCAAGAGCCATTCAAATGTCTCCTACAAAACTGACTTGCTCAGCTAAAATAATCAACAAAAAAAGAAACCTTTCTTATCTTGAACATGTCCAAGAAGTGAATTGAGGATAATAAATAGCTTTTAAAAATGTTAGATGATAGTACAGATCATATTTGTATGTCCAATCAAGATACAATTACTATTACTTAAAAACGCTTGTTAAGTCATGACGTATCGGTAATGTATGGAATACTGTTTCTGGGTCCAAGCAGCTACTCAATTGAATTGAGAACACATTAGTTTATGGCCACTTTTCAGTCCTATCACACATTAAAGTAAATTTTCTATAAAATCATAGTGTACACATCAGTCTCTGGACTTGCTGCATCACAAATACCAAAATTGTAACATTTTATTAAAAATTGATCACTTTCTGGCCATCAAATATTAGGTGTAGATATTTTTTATATTTCCCAAATGATGTTTAACAGAGCAAGGACATTTTCACAGTATGTCTGATAATATTTTTTTCTTCTGGAGAAAGTCTTATTTGTTTTATTTTGGCTAGAATAAAAGCAGTTTTAAATTTTTATGAACCATTTAAGGTAAAAATTATTAGCCCCTTTAAAGGGCACATAGGTTACCACTTTTTTCATATTTAATATAAGTCTTTTGTGTCCCCAGAATGTGTCTGTAAAGTTTCAGCTCAAAACACCCATCAGATTATTTATTATAGCTGTTTGAAGTGTCTATATTATAGCTGGAAAAAAGGTTTTGCTGTTTTTTTGTACTGGGCCTTTAAGGCTAGTCCTCGCCGCCCACCGTTCCCACGTGCCTGTGAGCAAACGCCGCCCTCGGCGTAATAACTTGCCTGATTACCCTAACCTGCCTAGTTAACCTAATTAACCTAGTTAAGCCTTTAAATGTCACTTTAAGCTATATAGAAGTGTCTTGAAAAATATCTAGTCAATATTATTTGCTGTCATCATGGCAAAGATAAAATAAATCAGTTATTAGAGATTAGTTATTAAAACTATTATGTTTAGAAATGTGCTGAAGAAATCTCTCCACTAAACAGAAATTGGGGGAAAAAATAAACAGGGAGGCTGATAATTCTGACTTCAACTGTATATATATTGCGATCGTGATTTTCAAATGTATTACATAACGTTGTAAACGTTTATTATTACCATTTAATGAGTCTCCCCATACAGTTTAATACAGCGCTTGGACCCGGAAGCCGCTTCGCGTGACATCACACTTAACAAGCAGATAGTTACATTTTATTTTAAGGTTCAATTCTCGTTATTAATAAACCATTAACTATGATTTCAATAAACCCTTAACTTGTGGCTTATTTTTAGTTAATAATGTTGTAGTTTATTAGGTAGGTTATTAATAGGTTTCTTGGGTAGGACTAGGGATGAACAATAAGATCATGCAGAATATGCACTTTATAAATATGGAATAATCAACGATTTGCTGTGTGTTAAAGGATTTTAAATGCACAACGTGTAGCCAAAAAAAAACATGTATCAGAGTGGAAAGCTAGAGCAATTTTCATAATTTTCCGAATAAATAAATAATTAAAAAATCTTGTTAGAAGGACCAGGGCGGCGTTTCAGGATAACGTAGTCTCTTATGAAGGCTCTAAAGGCACATCTTAAATAAAGGTATACCATTTCTTGGTGTGTTCCTTGAATTATAACTTAAAGTACATGAAATAAAACATTCATAAAGTTTTATCTTGTGGAAAATACCAGCTCTTGAGCACGACATTAGCTTCAGCTTCAGTTTGAAGAGAATGAAGCTATATCCTATTCCAGTAATCTCATTTACTTTCAAATACATATTTGTTTTTGCAAAAGAAAAAAGTTTAAACATGTCGGCACTGGTGAGAGAACATTCTACTTCATACATTTTTCACCTTTAATACAAAACAAAAGTTTAATACAAGACAAAGTTGAAATCTCTCTCTCTCTAACATGATTTAAAATGCGCACTTTTTTCGGCATAAAAAGTATACCCAAAATCAATATCAGGCTAAATATCAAGTTTAGTTGTACAAATATTAAGTTTTGAATTACTGAATCTCATATTGAAATCCTAAACATAATATTGTATCTGACATTCTCATTCACCTGAATTAACAAATGCATGTCTTTGAGAATCATCCTAATTTCTGCATAATATGTGTTAAAGGCTCACCTTGCAGGTACATCTCCTCTCCTTCAGTGAACATCTGGTTACACCTGCTGCAGCGAGCACAGCTGGGGTGATAGTGCTTGTCCCCTGCCTGTGGAAAAACACACATATCACATATTCACTTCTACTTTAAACTCTATAACAGCCATTACTGTCCGATAACTCAAACAGACCGTTCGAGAGGAGCTCAAGAGGATGCTTTGCATGTGTATCATGCGAAACCACACATATTTTATTCAAATCGCCAGAACCAATAAGCTTATCATGCAATACTGAAACGCTCTGTGTTTGCGTTCTCACTTTATAGAGCAGAATTGATATAAAGCCTTTTGAGCTATACTGTTTTTTTATTCATATGCAGTTATATACTTCAAAACTATGTTTTTACTTGTAATTATGTGTTGATTGTTTCAATGTAAACCAAAATGTCAATGTAAAGAATCGTGTGAACTCAAATTACAAAATCTTTTATTCACCGTACATTTTTGCACAATTTTTAAAAATTTAGACCATTTAATTGAAAGTGTTACTTACTCTTTCTTTTTAACTGCTTTAATATCACCTAGGTTTTTGAGCAATTGAAAACAATATATGATATACAGTGTTGGGTGTAAATAGTTACAAACCAAATAGTGTAGTTAAATTACTTTCCTGCTAAAAAATTTACATGTTTATGTAAATTAATTACAGTTACAGCAACAACAACAATAATAATAATAATAATAATAGGGTTGCCGATGAAAGGGCATCCGCTGTGTTAAACATATGCTGGATAAGTTGGCGGTTCATTCCGCTGTGGTGACCCCAGATCCCAGATTAATAAAGGGACTAAACCGAAAAGAAAATGAATAATAATAATAATAATGCTAAAAATAAAATAAATAATATAGCACCTTTAAAAGTAATATCTCAAAACATTTTAAATGTGCAGCAGTAAAAGCAACGCAGGCTAATTCTGAAAATGTACCCCTATTTACCTTTCTAGGGAGCATGAAATTTGTCCCCAGGAGGTACGTTTTTTTTGCAGGTTTTATTTTCGCGAATCCACCAGAGGCCGCTGTGTTTGCTTTTTGAGATCTCAAATTGATCTCGCTAATGCCATTCACGCCTGGTGTTCTCGTGTAAATACACCAGAGGGCGCTGTTGACTGACTGACTAACTGACTGACTGACCCGCCCACCCACTTCCCTAAACCCAACTGACAGTTTTAAAAAGCAATACAGAAAAAGAAAAGTCCTCGCCTGATTTTACCGCGTTTTCAGATTTTACCACATTCTCACCGTTATTTACTTGTTTATTTTATTTTTTGGCTTCTGTTTTTGTCTTTCTGGAACCGTTCTTCGCTGGACTCGAACCCGTCATCATAGTCAACTCCTCTCTGCGTCTCAAGTTTGCCAACATACATGGCAAGCTAACTGGACAAACTGGTAACAGGGGTAGAGCTGTCCATTTGGAGGTAAGCGGTCAGCTGTTAATCGAGAAAAGGATCGACATCATACTGCCCTGTAGCGTTCGTTTTAAAGACGAAATGCAGCCATATGTTCCTCTGGCTACATGGTTAAGGATCTCCAGAAATGTATATAGGGGTACATTTTCAAAATGAGCCTGGGTTGATAAAACGACTTTTCTGCTAAAAAAGTTAAGGGATTAATTTTAATGTTTACGCAAATTAATTACATTTACTTAATAATAATAATACTGATAATAATAATAAAAAATAAATAAAAATAATACTTTATTTTTATAAAGCACCTTTAAAAGTAGCATCTTAAGGCACTTTACAGACATTTAAAATGTGCAGCAGTAAAATATACATACTGTACAAGGATAAATGCAAAAAAGCAATAATAAAAATTATTTTAAAAATAATATTAATAATAATAGATCTAAAATCAAATAAAGGCTACCCTAAAAAGTACGTTTTAAGTAAGGATTTAAAAAGACTCAGGAATCCTGCATTGCGAATATGATAGCGTAAAGTGTTCCACAATCTAGGTGCCAATTAAAAAGCATATTCATTTAGTTTTATGTCATACAAATATATTTCACAGAATAATTAATAGATTTTCAGTCAATATCATGGCATACCCTAGCTCCAATACTTGTGCTAGATGGGTGCATCACTGCCAAGAACTACCGAACAATTCTGGAGGACTATGTGCACTCAATGGTTCAAACATTGCATCCTGAAGGCGGTGCCGTGTATCAGGATGATAATACACCAATAAACACAGCAAGGCTGGTGACAGAGTGGTTTGAAGAACATGAAAGTTCAACATCTCTCATGGCCTGCACAGTCAACTGACCTAAATATTATCGAGCCACTTTGGGGTTTTGTGAGTCAGGAAACGTTTTCCTTCAACAGCATCATGTAATGACCTGGCCACTATTCTGCAAGAAGTATGGCTCAAAATCCTTTGCAGGACTTGCATCTGTCATTCCCAAGATGAATTGATGCTGTATTGACCGCAAAAGAAGGCTCTACACCAGGGGTCACCAAATTTGATCCTGGAGGGCCGGTGTCCTGCAGATTTTAGCTCCAACCCTAATCAAACACACCTGTACAAGCTAATCAACAATCAACAAGCGCTTACTTGGTATACTTGAACCACCAAGGCAGGTGTGTTGAGGCAAGTTGGAAATAAACCCTGCAGGGACACTGGCCCTCCTGGACCGAGATTGGTGACCACTGCTCTACACCATACTAATGAATTACTGTCATCTAAACCAGCTTTTTTCTCAACTTTTATTTACCTTTGAACGAAAAGTGGCAATAATTAATAGATTTTCATCTACCAAAGGTTACAATTATCAGAATGATGGCACATGCTTAAGAAAAAATATATTGAGTGACTAATTAGTTCATAAAAATATAACGTATACATTAAGAGAAGCAGAGTAACTTGATGTATCCAGTAAACATTGTATATATTATTTAATATCCAAATATTTTGCATAATAACTTGATTTGGTTCAACTAAACAATGTTAGAGTAGAACAACTGCACATGCCGAAGAAACAATAAAATAAGAAATTTGTCAATATATCAATTTAAGTGTTAATTAAAAAAATAAAACTAAACTTTCAGTTTGACTCAAATAATTTTAATTTTAAGTTTAATTTATATCATCTATATGCATTGAAATTTAAAGTATATTGATTTTAAGTAGTATCAAGTCAAGTAATTAAATTACTTATTAAGTAATTAAGTTACTTTTCAGACAGTTAAAAGTTATTGGAAAAAAATATTTAAATATGATTTTAATTATGTTATTAGTAATTGATTACCTTATTTAAGTAACTTACCTATCACTGATGATATGTGCAAGTTCGGGTTTAGACATTATCATTTAAAAATAATTATGAGTTAATTACTTGTGAATTGTAAATCAAAAGTTTTTACAAAATCAGAGACTTACAAGCTGCGTGGAGATCTTCTTGAGAGCTCAAACTAGCCAAATCCTTCATTCACGGTTCATTTTATGCTCAAACATTCCATTAAAACAAACAGGAAGTGTAAAGACAAAGACCAAACATCTCTCTAACAGCCAATCGGCTTCAGCTAGCTGCATGAAACTTCCTGTTGCAGCACTGTGGAGTCTGATGTTGTGGGCTATTGTGAAACTTAGATGGTAATCTGTCTGAGATCAAATATATGTAACATAAAGTTCGACTATACTGTATGTCTCTCTAACAAACAGTAGATGTATGATGTGATAAATACAGTATAAGTTTTGTCTAATTAAAAAAATACAATAGCAATATACAACCCTCCATTAAAAATATTGTTGTTTGTGCTTATCAAAAAGTTGCTTATGATTTTTGGCACAAAAGAACTGAACACAATATAAACAAAAACACTTGCAAGCCGGTGAGCTGTTTGACGAACGCAATGCTCTGTCCTGTGTCGACATTTCCTATTCAAAACAGGAAGTTGGACATATTCTGTACAAACTTTAGGTTCACAATTCATTTGCTTAGTTTCTGAGCTACTTTCTGCTTACCTTTGAGTCACTGGAGTGATAGTTAATTTGACCGTTTTGGCCTGACCACTTAATAAGAAACTTTTGGTATTATTTCTTTTGCATATTACACTGAGCAGATGTAATAAACTGACTGTGTTCATCATAGATCAGTTCATACAGGGATAGTTCACCCGACAATGAATTGTCATCATTTACTGACCCTTCACTTGTTCAAATCCTGTTTGAGCTTCTTTCTTCTGTTGAACACAAAAGAAGATATTTTGAAAAATGTTGCCTCTCATTGTATTTTTTTTTCAAAATAACTTATTTGTGTTTAACATACTATAGAAGAATTAATAAACTTATAAAGGTTTTAAACTACATGAGGAAGAGTCAATGGTGAGGTAATCTGAGATAGTGAGAACTATCCCTTAAAAAACCCCACATCCGGGAGAGTTACGGTGTGGAAAAGCCCCAAAGAAGCATATGACCCAGACTGCTGCATGCCCAGAGTGAAGCATGAGGGTGGATCAGTGATGGTTTGGGCTGCAATATCATGGCATTCCCCAGGCCCAATACTTATGCTATAGATGCACAAGTATTGGTCCCACAAGTCCCACAAACATGGACTACCAAACCACTGGACCATGTGCACCCAATGCTTCAAACATTGTATCCTAAAGGCAGCGCCGTGTATGAGGATAACAATGCACCAATAGACACAGCAAGACCAGTGACTGGTGAGTGGTTTGATGAACATGAAATTGAATTTGAATATCTCACATGACCTGCACAGTCACCCGATCTAAATATTATTAGCCTCTTTGGGGTGCTTTGGAGGAGCGAGTCAGGAAAAGTTTTCCTCCACCAGCATCATGTGGTGACCTAGCCACTATTCTGCAAGAAGAATGGCTCAAAATCCCTCTGAACACTGTGTAGGACTTGTATCTGTCATTCCCAACAATGACATTGATGCTGTACTGGTGGCAAAAGAATGCTCTACACCATACTAATGAATTATTGTGGTCAAAGGCGGTTCAGGTAGTTCCAGTCACGGTTTGGATCACAGTTCAAAATAAATCCACAAAATAAAAGTTTATTTATATAACGCTTTTCACAATAATTATTGTTTCGAAGCAGCTTTATAAAAGGTGCACATTATTGAATTACAATCAAAATTAGAAAAGCTAAGGTTGTTAGTAACCATAACTATATTAGTTACTATTAACTTTAACTAACTAGCTAAAAACTAATTGCTAATAACTTACTAATAAAGTGTGATAAACATGCAAAGAAAAAAAAACAGTAAGGGGGCAAACAGTACTGGGTTGCGGCTGGAAGAACACATCCGTTGGTAAAAACATATGCCGGAATAATTAGTGGTTCACTTGGCTGTGGCAACCCCTGATAAATAAGGGACTAAGCCGAAGGAAAATGAA
The DNA here is from genome assembly GCF_903798145.1 of Danio aesculapii. Classification (NCBI taxonomy): domain Eukaryota; kingdom Metazoa; phylum Chordata; class Actinopteri; order Cypriniformes; family Danionidae; genus Danio; species Danio aesculapii. Next base: position 9,578,854 of record NC_079447.1, on the reverse strand, counting down.
TGAATGTATAAAACATGCAAAGAAAGTAAGGGGGCAAACAGTACTGGGCTGGGGCTGGAAGAACATCTGTTGCGTAAAAACATATGCTGGAATAGTTGGCGATTCATTCCGCTGTGGTGCCCCCTGATAAATAAGGCACTAAGCCGAAGGAAATGAATGAGTGAATGATTTAATTAATTAATGAAACATGCAAAGAAAGTAAGGGGGAAAGCAGTACTGGGTTGTGGCTAGAAGGGCATCCGCTGTGTAAAAACATATGCCAGAATAGTTGACGGTTCATTCCGCTGTGGCAACCCCTGATAAATAAGGGACTAAGCTGAAGGAAAATGAATGAACGAATAAAACATACAAAGAAAGTAAGGGGCAAACAGTACTGGGTAGCAGCTGGAAGAACATCCACTGCGTAAAAACATATGCTGGAATAGTTGGTGGTTCATTGCGCTGTGGCAACCCCTGACAAATAAGGGATTAAGCTGAAGGAAAATGAATGGATGAATAAGGGGGCACTTTTTCACACCTCTGTAGATAGATATATTGTGTACTGTGTAAAGAATATTTTAATAATTTACATATTTTTTTAATAAAGAACCTTATATGCAATGGCAAATGTCCACTGAAGTTACATATTCGTCAAAAAATCAACAACCTTTTGTTGCTAAGAGATCGACCAGAAGCCACACACATATCCAGATTTGTAAAACTGTTCTTGTTTATGTGTGTTTACCTCCAGAACTTTCCCTGTGATGAACTGCTGACATGCTTCACACTGCACTCCAAACTGAAGCTGATAATCCCGCTCACAGAAGGGGGCGCCGTCTCTGCAAACAAAACAACAAGCCAGCGCAGAGTCATCCATCACCTCAGATGGATTCAAAGTGTGTGTAAATGTGTGTATGTGTGTGTCTTACTTGCTGATGTATTCTCCGGTCAATACTTTGGCACAGGCCTTACATTTAAAACAACCCAAATGCCACTGCCTCTCTAGAGCCAACAGAGCCTGGCCGTTCTTAATGTCTCTGCCACAGCCTGCACAACCTGAAACACACACACACACACAGACACAGGAATTCCTGTAAAATCCATCTTTAAATTCAAGTTTTAAAGAAATAACTCATGCTCATCAATAAAACTGGGCTTGTTTTGTGCCCAATTATAAAAAGAAAATTATAGATAATGAACCATTATGTTTGTACTGAATTATGTAAGTTTTTGTAGACTTTAAGACTTAAATTTTTTTAACTTTAGCAAATATTGCAGACAGAAAAAAGAAGATATAGCATAAAAATAAAACAAAATATGAAATATAAAATTGTGTATTGTGTTTTTAAATCCAACCCAGGCTCACTCTGATTACGTACCCCTATATGCATTTATGGAGAGCGCCAAATACGTCCTAGGAGCTACGCTTTTTGCGAATCTGCCAACAGCTGCTGTGTACGCTTTTTGAGATCTCAAATTTCTCTCGCGAGTGCCACCAGAGGCTGCTGTCGACTGACTTACTGACTGACCAACCGACTGACAGAACTCCTTCCCCACCCCCTTCCCTAAACCCAACTGATAATGCTTTAAAAAGCACCCATTGACCAGCGCCCACGCCTTCCCTAAACCCAACCGTCAGTGTTTTCAAAAGCTATCCAAAAAAAGAAAAGCCCTGCTGGCTGCCTGATTTTTTCATGTGTACAGATCTTACCAATTTCTCACCCTGTTATTTAATTGATTGTTTATTTTTTGGCTTTTGTTTTTGTATTTCTGGAAGTGTTGGAACCTGCTTTCTGGAACTGTTCTTTGCTGGACTCGAACCAAGTCGTCACAGTCAACTCTGCTTTGTGTCTTTGTGTCCTGCATTTCGTTGCCTTGTACTTGTACATGTGTGATGACAATAAATTGAATCTAATCTAATCTAAATACTCCAACGTACGTGTTGAGACACTAGACAAACTGCTTACAGCGGTAAAGCCGTCCACGCTAAGGTAAGCGGTCATCTGGTAAGCGCAAAAAGAAACGCCGTCATACCACTCTATAGCGTTTGTTTTAAAGATGAAATGCAGCCATACATACCTCTGGCTACATAATTCGCGATCTCCAGAAATGTATATACGGCTACGTTTTCAGAATGAGAGAAGAGTGTTTCTACAGGTGGTTTGTCAAACCCACTCACTCCATGCACAATGTTTTTAGTTTTTTTCTAGTAATATTTGTTGTACAGCTATAGTTTCTGTACCTAAATGTATCAAGTAGTAGTAAGAGTACTTTATTATCTATATTTTATTATTTCATATTTATAGTGATTGGTTTTTAGGTCACTGGCAGTCGTATAAGCATTTTACTGCATACTGTATTGTGTATGACTGTGTATGTGAAAAATAATATTTGAATTCGAAGATCTAGCAAGGATTTTGGTCACAATGCTAGCTTTGTTTCCTCATAAATTTAACAACTTGTATAACAAATCTATTCTCTAAACCAGGGGTGCTCAACCGTGTTCTTGGAGATCTACCTTCCAGCAGAGTTCAGCTCCAACTCTGATCAAACACCACTAAACCGACTAAAGCTCCCGTCACACTGGACTTTTCTCCCCATAGACTACTCGTCATACACATGAAGAGTAATGCGACAGATAAGAAACGCAAGCTCAAATTTCGCAGTTCGCTGCAAAGTTCAAGCTTGGTAAACTCTGACCTGCAAAATTGCATCATGTGACTGCATGAGACCAATCGGCCTCTTGGACAGAAATTTAAAATATGGACCAATCGCTCAATTTTTTAATGTGTCTAATCATCTTGTATAATCCCGCCCCTTTTCACAGCGCCATACAACAGAATTTCACATGCTCGAACTCTAATGTCTAATGTCGCCGCTGGCTTGGTTAGGGATCTGTGGAGCTGCGCATCAATGGATTTGCTCTTCAGTGTTTGGACTCTCAGAAGTGAATATTAAACCACACTGAACTGAGCTAAACTGAACTGAACTTAAACACTGAAAACTGAACTACACTGTTCCAATTTACTATGATCTTCTATGTGAAGCTGCTTTGACACGATCTACATTGTAGAAGCGCTATACAAATAAAGGTGAATTGAATTGAATTAATGTGACCACGGCATAAAGCTGCAGTCACACTGGGCTTTTCCTCCCATAGACTTACATTCATACGCACGTGAATGAGTCAGACCGTAAACGCAAGGTCATGCGTCAAGTTTCGCATGTCGCTGTGGTGCAAAGTTCAAGCTTGGTGAACTCTGACCTGCGAAATCGCATCATTTGACTGCGTGAGATCAATCGAGGATCAAAACAGAACCTCTCTGGAGAGAAATTTAAAACAAGGAGCAATCGCTCGCTTTTTTAAAATATCTAATAAGCTTGTTTAATCCCGCCCCTTTTCGCAGCGCCATACGACAGAATTTCGCACACCTAAAGCCTAGTGTGACCATAGCTCAAAAAGGATCTGAAGGAGCACTTGGTAATTAAAGACAGGTGTGTTAGATCAAGGTTGCAGCTGAAGTCTGCAGGAAGATCTCCAGAAACAGGGTTGGGCACCCCTGCTATAAACAATTAAGTTAATGAATCAACATTTTAGATTGGTGCCAAATCAATAATAAAAATGAAAGTTTCTGCAACCGAGGAAACCGCTGTAGCTTTATTTTCTAACAAAAGGCTTGGAAATTTAAGAATGATTAAAACAACATTTGAAATGATCTGAAAGAGATCAGTCTACTGAATCCAAGACCAACGACGAGATGATCCCAAGGTTTCCATATCCTGGACCAGGCCGTATCCCGAGCAGCTACTGTGGTGGTCATGGAGGAATGGAGAACATGAGACTGATTCCTGTCACGCTCCAGAGACAGACGAGTTTGGCCAGCGGAGAAATTAAAATGGTCGTGCCCAACTGAGCCTGGTTTCTCTCAAGGTTTTTTTTCTTCACTTCCGCCATTAGTGAAGTGTTTTTTCTCCCTGTCGCCACTGGCTTGCTTGGTTCGGGATCTGTAGAGCTGCGCATCGTTGGATTTGCCCTTCAATATTTGGACTCTCAGTAGTGATTATTAAACCACACTGAACTGAGCTAAACTGAACTGAACTTAAACACTACAAACTGAACTACACTGTTCCTATTTACTGTGACCTTTTATGTGAAGCTGCTTTGACATAATCTACATTGTAAAAGCGCTACACAAATAAAGGTGAATTGAATTGAATTGAATATTATAGAAATTTCAGTATTTCAGTACTTTCTCCTTGTGTAGTTCCATTGTTATTTCACATAATTAATTTGTCATTTTTTTTGTTTTTTATTTTATTTTTATGTTTGTATTGTTTGGGATTTCACCAAAATCTGGGCCAATTTTATATGAACAGCTCCTTTAGAAATATATTTACTAGAAGAAATCATAACATGTTTAATGCTTAATTTGCACACTGTATATGAAAGAGATCAGTCTATTGATTAGTTAATTTATCAAATCACATAATCTGTTAGGCAAAGTCAAATGAGATTTTATTTGTTGCTCGGAGAATTCATCCTAAAAATGTTTACAAGGTTAAGCTTCAAATGAGCACTTTTGTTTTTATGTACACTTTTAAGATTCATGTGCATTTTTTATGTGACACCCCAATATATGCGTTAAAATGTAGGTGACTGATGACTCAAACTTTGATTTATTAATATCATTGATTTATGTTGCAATGTTTTTGAGTGTGAGTGTGTGTGTGTGCGCATTACTGTTATCTGCTCAATTTTTTCTCCTTCTTCACATTTTAATGTATACCTTGTAGATGAAAGCAGATAATTGGCTTCAGTAGTCAAGCTTAAAGACTTAAGTGGGAATAATTATAAATTATTGATCATAGTAGGTGGATCCTGGGCAAAAAAAGCCCCCAAACACTCAGAAACAGGGAACAAAGAGAGATGGGAGATCTGAATAATTTACAGTTCCATACCGTATATTCATGCTAGGGCATCTCTAAGTGGCTTTACAGGATTTTATACAATCAATTCAGTTTCCATTAGGTTGTGCTTTTGTGTGGAGGCATTATTTGTGTGTCACTTTTACTGTAGTTAATGTACACTGATGGTATTTTTATTTTTTTAATGTAACAAATTTGACCAAGGAGTTATGATTAAATAAGCTGTTATATGAAATGCATGTCTTAAAGTTATGTTAATAGTTATACAATGCTTATATTGCTCTTATAGCTTAAAAAACATATTTTCCAATAATAGGAATGAGCTTTTTGCTTTGTTTATAAAATTTTCATAGGATTTTTTAAAATACTCTATTTCTGTCTTGAACACATACATGGGATTTAGTATTGTAACGAATATGTATATGGTAATGTTGATGTATTTGGTCTTGGCGGTATAGATCTGCTACGCTGCTGCTGCTTTGATTATTATGGCATGGCAAGTACCGAGACCTGCTCCTGCCAGTATATACACAGACATGCCGTCTGAGAATATAACACACTGCTACTACAAACATAATGTATATCATAGCAGATCGAAAACACAGGCGGAGCTGGGGTGGAGGGGGGTCTTTGAAGAAGCACCACAGCTTAACGGCGTAAAATGATGAGGAGCAAGCTCATTTGCTGCCAAGGTGACAGCAACCAATCTTCTGCGCCATGTAGTTAATGAAGCAGAAGCAGATTAGGTGACCTATCAGCCTGTATGCGCATAGAGTTTCATTGCAGAAATTTCACTCCTAGATTTTGTATTGAATACAAGCTTGAACAGTGTTATTTATTTAATGTAAAATCCCAAACACTTATTCTTGAATAAAGATAGATTTGTTTGAGAATCAAATTTATTTAAAGTCTTGATTTCTGATAAAATTATCCAAATTATAATTTTTTTGTTAGAACAATGGAAAAAATCTGACAATAGGATCAAATTTCTGTTTATTAATTTATTATTTTCTAAATTCAGTAGTAGATTTTTTATTCTTGTTTTAAACATAAAATATTAATTTCTTATTTAAATTAAAAACTTAACATAAGTTAACATAACTCATAGCCAAAACATTAAACGTAGCCCTATAAACATTTCTGGAGAGTGTCAAATACATCCCAGGAGGTATAATTTTTACAGTTTTTGCTTTCGCAAATCCACCAGAGGCCGCTGTGTATGCTTTTTGAGATCTCGAATTTCTCTCGTGAGTGCCATTTGCACCTGCTGTTCCTGCATAAATCCACCAGAGGCCGCTGTGTATGCTTTTTGAGATCTCAAATTTCTCTTGTGAGTGCCATTTGCACCTGCTGTTCCTGCATAAATCCACCAGAGGCCACTGTGTATGCTTTTTGAGATCTCGAATTTCTCTCGTGAGTGCCATTTGCACCTGCTGTTCCTGCATAAATCCACCAGAGGCCACTGTCGACTGACTGACTGACTGAATCTCTTTCCATCAACCAAGCAATAGTGTTTTCAAAAGCACCAGTTGACCAGTGCCCAGCCACTTTCATAAACCCAACCGACAGTGTTTTCAAAAGCAATTGAGAAAAAGAAAAGCCTCGCCTGATTTTTACCACGTTTTCAGATTTTACCACTTCCTCACCCTGTTATTTACTTGTTTATTTTATTTATTTAGTTTTTATTTTTGGCTTTTGTTTTTGTTGCTTTCTGGAACCGTTCTTCGACAGGACTCGAACCCTGTTGTCGTGGTTTACTCCTCTCAGCGTGTCAAGTCCACCAACTTACATAGCGAGCTACTGAACAAACTGGTAACAGCGAGAAAGCCATCCATATGGAGGTAAGTGGTCAGCTGCTAGTGCGAAAAGGAAAGGCTTCATAACACCACGTAGCGTTCGTTATAAAGACAAAATGCAGCGTACTTCTGGCTATATAATTTGCGATCTCCAGTAATGTATATGGGGGGGGGGGGCGTTTTCAGAATGAGCCTATATTGCTCATAGCCTAACTTAACAAATTTGACTAAACAAGTAAATACATCTTACAATTCTAAGACACAAAAATACTGAGGAAAATCATTTTTGCGCTTCTTGTACTCACTGCTGGGTCCGACGACATCTTTGGTGGGTCCCGGAGACATTGGTTCTGCACAGTACTGACACAAACAGTCCTTGCCATTGAAAGTGACTCTGTCTCCAGCTGGAAACGGTCTCCTGTAGATCAAAAAACGATACGATCCAGGATAAAACTCCAGTCTGTGTTGGATTCACATTAAAGCAATGCCTACAGTATATACTGTCAAGTGTGTGTGCATATGTGTGTGTGCATGTGTGTGTGTGGGGGCTCTTACTTGCAGATTGTGCAAACAAAGCATGTTGGGTGGTAGGTTTTTCCGAGCGCCGTCACCACCTCTCCCTCCACAAACTCTCCACAGATGTTACAGCGTGTGCCGTGGATGCGCTGGTAGTCCAGAGTGCAAAGATATTCTCCATTCTTCATGAAAAACCCTCCCTGAGCCAGATCACAGCCACATACTGCAGACACACAAACACACACACACGCAAACACTGTGAATCAATTCTAAAAAAGTTGCATTTTGTGTAATATAAACATGGGGGGGGGGGGTGTAAAACAAAATGACTTGAATTTTTAACCAGATGTCCATAACAACCAAAATAATCCATCTTAGAATGAAAACAAAATTAGTTTAGAAATGTGTACGTTATGTGCAATGAAATGAAAAGACACATGGAAAAATATGGAACACATGAATAAAGGGAGGTGTAAAAGGGCATGGAAAGCCCAGACAGCAGCTGAAATCTCTCAGTTTATTGAAAGCACACCTGCCCCTCATTAGTGTAAATGAATATAAGCTGCTTCAGTCCCAACATCTACATTACTACTACTACTAAAACAGCAAGCACAAACACAGTCAAGGAAACTATCGACTGATTTTAGAAAAGAAAATAAAGCTGCTGACTCAGCCAATCACCTGAAATAAACTGAGTAGAAAATAAGAACTTAACATCATAGTACTGTATATATACACTGTTGAAGTCAGAATTATTAGCCCCCTTGTTTATTTTTTCCCCAATTTCTGGGATTGACGACAAGATTTTTGTCAAGTAGTGTATGTGTGTGTGTGTGTGTGTGTGTGTGTGTGTGTGTTTGTGTGTGTGTGTGTGTGTTTATTATTATTTTTTTCAAATCATGTTTTCCACATATTAAAAAAATAATGCATGAATAATAATACAATACATAAGTAAATAATGCTAATGTTTTTAGCATGAACCTTGATTTTTCTTGAGGGTTATAATGGCTCCATTGTCGTATGTTTCTATCCTTGTAACAGGATAATGCAGCATCATTGGCGCTCTAGGAATAGCGACTGTAAGAATAAACCTCAGTAGAGGACAATGGCTGAACCGTGATCTTGAGAAAACATAATAGTCCTAAAACCTTGACATGTCTAATCTCAACCAGCGAACATTATCGGACTCATTTAGGGCTCATTGTGTTTCATTTTAAGCTCTTAAATGCTCCTTCAGCCACGTTTTGTTGGTTTAAAAACATACCTGCACAAACAATACTGAGAAGCTTGTGGCCGTGACCAAAGCAGCATGAGAGGTTTACGGAGAAGATTAATGAATGAAGTATTTTAGTTCTTTATAGTACTTCAGTATCTGTACAGTGTGTCCATATGCAGGAAAGCTCTGCAGTGCTCTTATGTAACTGACTTCAGTGGTTTTCACAGCCTTCTACAAGATCTGCTCCAATAAAATGAGTTAATGCACTGAGAAACGTCTGCAGAGGTTTTATAAGGACAAAACTTACCAGTATAATGAATAAAGCAAGAGAAATATTCATATATATATATATACATTTACATTTACATTTAGTCATTTAGCAGACGCTTTTATCCAAAGCGACTTACAAATGAGGACAAGAAAGCAATTTACAAAACTATAAAAGCAGCAGTGAACAAGTGCTATAGACAAGTTTCAGGTGTGTAAAGTCTAAGAAGCTGAGCATTAGTAAATTATTTATTTATTTATTTATTTATTTTTTGTGAGAGAGAGGGCACAGTTAGTGGTATAGCCAGAGAGGCAGTTACAGATTAGGAAGGAAAGTGGAGACTAAATAGTTGAGTTTTTAGTCGTTTTTTGAAGACAGCAAGTGACTCTGCTGTTCTGATGTAGTTAGGGAGTTCATTCCACCAACTGGGCAGATTGAATGTGAGAGTTCGGGAAATATATAATATAACATATATATTACTGAGAAATATGACTACAAAAATATACTTATAGAGATCCAGAAATCCACTTTTAACATGAAACAAGTGCAAAAGCAGCAAACACATATTTAAAAAAAATATTCATTACAACATGGAAATCTATGGAAGTCTAGTTATTTATTTATTCAAAGTTTAAGCTATATTTTAACATTTCAAAAATAGTTTGATTTCATTTACATTTTCCCCATATCCATTTCATTTCATGTTTTAGTGTGTTTAGTGTAGATTTCTAATTCATTATTTTATATTATAATTATTTGTTATTTTATTTACTGTTATGGACTGTTTCACTTTTGTCAAAATAACTAGACCCTGACAATAAAATCTTTTGCTATATAAATATAAAATTAATATTAGTTTTATCTTTCTTGTACAATAAGTTAATATTAGCATTTTCTTAATATTAATAAAAATAATATAGTACTATTTCTCTGACAATCAGCTTAAAACAATCAGGTTACATTTAATTTTAACTCTGCGTTAATTTAAAAATGATAAAAAGATCTTTGAAATGAAAATTACATTTAAAGGGAATAAACAATATGTCTGCTCCTCCGGTAAAAAAGAGGATATCAGCATTGAATGGCTTGATCTGAAGAATAAATGAATAGGTAATGGACTTGGAAATAAAATCCCTTCAGACATTTCTATATACAATCTGACTTTCATCTGTGGACGCAGACACAAAAGAATTCATTAACTCCAGTATCACACATCAAACATTCATTCATTTATTCTAAGACATTTTAGTTTTAGTGGCAATATTACATGTTTATGCAGTACGCTGTAAAGAATGCTCAAAATAATAACTCCAAATATAAATACGCAATTAGAAAGCTCCGAAATGTGACATTGTGTGAGTTTATTTTGAGACAGTGTTATGTAGAAATGCACTGATATGGAATTTTTGACCGATGCCGATATTCGATAACTCTGATAGATGATAGCCGATAAATATTCATATTAATTAACTGATAAATATTCATAAAATATATATTTTCAACCAAGTCACTGAACATTAACCAGAATCAAAATATAAGTGAAATGATAAAAAATAGCAGGCAGCAAGCACATGAAGTTATTACAACCTGCAGAAATAATACAGAATCTATCTGTTTAAAGATATCGGCCTAATTTTGCTATCAGAGCGATAACGATAACATGCATTAAAAAATGCATTTACTAGCCAATATCAATATGGCCACAGATATATTGATACCTGCCAACATTTGTCTTCTTCCGGGACATTCTGGGAGACCGGGGTTGAGATATTGTACTACTACTGACATTAGTATTGCCGCATCTCAAATCCTGAATCTACCAGAATGTGGAGAAATTGCAGAAATCAACAGCGCGACTGGTTTGTAACGCATGTTGACCGATTGAGGTAAGAAATGCTTTGACATTTGTATTTTTCTTACATTCTGTGAGGTGATGAGCTTCATACAAGATCTGGCAATTTGACAAACATGGACAAAAAGCAATTTTTCGTAACTAGTTAGGCCATACAAATTACGGGAGTTTCTTGGGAGAAATAAGGAAACGGGAGGGTGGCGGGAGATGGGTGTGAAATACATACTCCTGGGAGTGTTGGCAGGCATGGATTAACCCAGGCTCATTCTGATTACGTACCCTTATATACATTTGTAGAGAGAGCAAAATATGTCCCACGAGGTTTGCTTTTTTTGTGTGCAGTTTTTGTTTTCACAAATCCACCAGAGGCCGCTGTGTACTCTTTTGTCAGATCTCAAATTTCTCTAGCGAGTGCCATTCGTGCCTGCTGTTCTCACATAAATCCACCAGAGGCAGCTGTTGACTGACTGACCAACCGACTGATAGCTCCACCCACCCCCTTCCCTAAACCCAACCAATAATGTTTTAAAAACCACACATTGACCCTCGCACCAACTTCCCTAAATCCAACCAATAGTGTTTTAAAAAGCACAGATTGGCCCGCCCACCCCTCTTCCCTAAACCCAAATGCAGTGTTTTCTAAAGCAATCCAGAAAAAGAAAAACCCTTATGGCAGCCTGATTTTTACCACGTTTTCAGATCTTACCACATTTTCACCCAGTTATTTACTCTGTTACTGTTTTTGTCTTACCTGCTATCTGGAACTATTCCTCACCAGACTTAAACCCTGTTGTCATGGTCAACTCCTCTGTACCTCTCAAGTCCGCCGACATACATGTCGAGCTACCGGACAAACTGGTAACAGTGGAAAAGCAGTCCACACGGAGGTAATTGGTCAGCTGGTAAGTGCGAAAAGGAATGGTGTCATACCTCCCCGTAGTGTTCA